>NW_028277112.1:32432857-32592500 GCF_059951505.1 Python bivittatus | reverse complement strand
AGAAACACATTCAAAATTCTCTTGAATGTATAAAAGAAGATGAACAACTGGAAATCAACTAATTTCATCTCACTGATAAAGATTGTCAATTTTCCTAGTCACTATGTTAAGTCTCTTTTCTACCCCACCCCATCCCCACTCACCACCTTCTTATATTTTTTAAGCATGGGAGAATGGAGCAGAATCAATTATATTATTTTTTAAAAGGCCATCATTAGTCAGTTGTACACTCTCTTCCTGCTAACCTGTTTTTTCTATATTAGAATATAATTCTAGAGTAGCATGTGCTTTCTTAGTGGCTAATGAGGACTGATGACAATTTTTCCATTACCTTTTCAGTAATTTCACACTGATGAATCTTTACAAACAGGAGGAATTAGAAATTTCCTTTATAATTAGAAATGCTTGTTGAGTGCTTTGTTCTAAATGCAAATATGTCCTCCAAATTACTGCTAAATAACTCCCATTTCATCCAGAATCCCAACCACTGGAGTTTCCCTTTCTTTGTCAAAGCAAAACTACTGTGGCAATTTACTGCTGTTTCCTGATTGCTTTTTAACCATTCTGACCAGCAACTTGGCCTTGTCCCTTGGGGCCTGCTGATTTTTGCTGTTATTTTTATTTTGCAAAATGGTAACATGGTGAGAGAAGAACAAGGGGGCAGGATGCTCTCTGGTGAGAGAAGTGACCATCTCAGAGAGGGGAAGACACTCATGGAACACTGTGGAGCAGAACAAAAATGAATGATGCAGATGTTTTGGACATTAAAGCCAGGCCCATGTGGAAAGGGCATAAATATTTACTGGAGAGAAAAGAGAGCCTCTAATTCTTCTGTTCATTAACTTGCTGTACCAGTTTATGACCTAATTAAAATGCAACTCTCAAAAAGTTCTTAACAAGTTGCATTTTTTCTTATATTTCACCATTTGGACTGTGCAGTTTCGCAACTCAAAACAAAAAATATTTGCAGACTGAAAAAATATTCATTTTGTGTATTATCAAAAATGCTTATAAAATTCTACCCGTCATATTTTTTTTCAGGACTTGTTTAGCCATGCTCCCTTTTTGTTGGTAGGATCTGTACAGTACATGCTTGAACAAATCTGAATCAATAGTAGATATTCTCAATAAGCTGAACTGGAAAACCAGCAGAGCAAAATGTGAGATACACCTGATTGCATTAAAAACTGAGGTAAACCCTGAATCTAGGTAATCAGCTTGGCCCACAAAGACTTCCAGAATCCCCACAGCACCGGTACCATCACTCTTCTTTACGGAAGGGCCTTACTCTCTCACATGCTTCTATCTCATTATAGTCAAAAGCTCATTAGGTTGAATGATCCCCAATTCATTTAAGATTTTAACTGATTAGACATGCATTTTCACTTAAAAGTTAACACCACTGTATTCCACAGGATTACTGAAACAATTTTGGCTGTGACCATAATCTGAGGCTAAAATTCTGCACAAAATGGATGCTACTTCTGAGCTTACAAATTCTTTGGTGAAGAAGGGAATCAGCAGCAGCATCCACAGGGGAAGGGCAAGGGGAAAGTCTTGCCTCTTTTCTCTATGCCTTGTGATTGTATATGCATGCCCCAAAGGGGTGGAGTTGCAACACAACATTGTAACATGCAGTGGGTTCCACTGGGAATTAGTCTTACTGTTGTGTAGGCAGGGCCATCTGCAGCTAGCCACACTGATGCCCAAATGACAAAACTTGCCTTGTGATGTCATAATATACCCTCTGCCATTTTGTACTAGTGTGATGATATTGCATGCAAGTCAGTAAGTAAGGAGTGGGGCTTGCATTGCAAAATCTTTCTTCACTTACACCCTCCTTGTACCACCTCCAAATGCCTATGCACATAAGCATGAATATATACATTTCATTTTTTTAAAAAAAAGTTAGCACTTACTTTAGCTGATGTTAGATAGAAAACTGGTGAGTGGTTGAACTATTCCAAATGTATAATCTGTCCTGGGAAATTGTAATTAAACAAGAACCTCCTCTGCAGATTGTAGATGTTCAGCTTTGCAATCATGAAAATGAAAAGAGATAGCTGGAAGCACAAAATCTGAGTGTTGCCATAATTTTCACATTTTAAATCCAAGCACAGCTGCTGCCCAGTTTTGCTACTTACTACTACAGCCAATTAATGGTTGTCAAGACTTATAATTAAATGAAGCTAATGAAAATCAGTTGGCTGATAATGGAATTTTTCTCCCATATTTGCATACTATTACTCCATTCAAATATTAAAGTTGCAGATATAATATTGTTTTAATTGATTATTTGATCCATTGTCTGACTCTTGATAAGTTTATCAATCTGCATAAACACAAGCACATTTATTAATAATGAATAGATTGATTGGGTCATAAACTTGCAATATATTTAAGATAATTCTATTTCCTTTTTTTGCATATTACTGTGATCCAGGACAGGACTGGATCTCAATGAAATGATTATTCTTGTCATTATAAATGCCTCCAAACCAATTTCACATATTAAATGCACTACTAATTAATGAACAGCTATGATTGCATGATGGCATGGAAGGAAGTATAGAGAAAAGTAAATGAGCATTCTACTGTCATTAACATATATCTTATACAAGAGTTATCTGTCCTAATAAGATAATAGGATTGCTTAGTTTTAGTGGATCATATAACTAGAAGCAGAATCAAAATTCCTTAACATTGTATATGATGTCTGCATTTTTGGAACTTTAAAAACAAACAAAAACTTTCATAGGTATGCCCAGTATTTTGTCAAACAAGAGATACCTACCTTATTAATGTTTTTCCACTAACGTCCTCTTTTTTCCATCTCAGTGAAAATATGAAGCTAAATAAATTTTAAGCAATGCCTTTGTTCTTTGACCGATAAAGCAAATCTTTAAAATGTTCTGTGTTGTCTATTGAGATAATGTTATCTTGGTTTATAAACAAGATACAGAATATGCTCCTATTCAACATGTTGGAGAATAGAAATACAAAGTAAAATTGTGCAGAATTCATCAAATGTATAAATAAATGACCACATACCACTGTGTATACTCATATAATGAATAACAATATAATCTCAGCATAAATGTTAATGTGATAATTACAAAATAAACCATGTCTGTATTCCTGAGTGAAGTAATGTATGACACAGCAAATGCCCATAGCTGTGCAGTGAAATACAAAAATAATCTCAAGCATGAAGGAAAACATGTCCAATACACTCTTGAGTGTAGTGGAATTGTTCTGATCTGGACCAAAATATCTCTGCCCCAATTCAGGAGTAATGTCATTACAAAAGAAAATCAACAAATGGAACGATACACAAAACAGTATCTGCTTTTACCAATCCTTATGTTGTAATGAATTTATGCAGAAATATACAGATTGATAGAATTGGATCAGTTCATACATATAGATTGCCTTAATATGCAGTACCCCTTCATGGATCACTGCCTTGTCGTGGCGAAGGGGCTTGCATAACTCAGTGAAGCCACGAGCTATACCGTGCAGGGCCACCCAAGACGGACAGGTCATGACAGAGAGTTCTGACAAAATGTGGTCCACTGGAGAAGGAAATGGCAACCCACTCCAGTATCCTTGCCAAGAAAACCCCATGGACAATGTTAAAAGGCTAAAAGATATGACGCTGGAAGATGAGCCCCTCAGGTCGGAAGGTGTCCAATATGCTACTGGGGAAGAGCGGAGGGCAATTCCAAGTAGCTCCAGAAAGAGTGAAGCAGCTGGGCCAAAGCCGAAAGGACGTTCAGCTGTGGATGTATCTGGAAGTGAAAAGAAGGTCCGATGCTGTAAAGAACAATATTGTATAGGTACCTGGAATGTAAGATCTATGAACCAAGGCAAGCTGGATGTGGTCAAACATGAGATGACAAGATTGAACGTCGACATCTTGGGAATCAGCGAATTGAAGTGGATGGGAATGGGTGAATTTAATTCAGGTGACCATTATATCTACTACTGTGGCCAACAAACCATTAGAAGAAATGGAGTTGCACTCATAGTCAATAAGAGAGTGGGAAAGGCAGTAATGGGGTACAACCTCAAAAACGACAGAATGATCTCAGTGCGTATCCAAGGCAAACCATTCAACATCACAGTAATCCAAGTCTATGCCCCAACCACTGATGCCAAAGAAGCTGAAGTTGACCGGTTCTATGAAGACCTACAACACCTTCTAGAACTAGCACCAAAAAAAGATGTCCTTTTCATCATAGGGGATTGGAATGTTAAAGTAGGAAGTCAAGGAGTAATCGGAATAACAGGCAAGTTTGGCCTTGGAGTACAAAATGAAGCAGGGCAAAGGCTAATAGAGTTCTGTCAAGAGAACAAGCTAGTCATAGTAAACACTCTTTTCCAACAACACAAGAGACGACTCTACACATGGACATCACCAGATGGTCAATATGGAAACCAGATTGATTACATACTTTGCAGCCAAAGATGGAGAAGCTCTATACAGACAGCAAAAACAAGACCAGGAGCTGACAGTGGCACAGATCATGAGCTTCTTACTGCAAAATGTAGGCTTAAATTGAAGAATGTAGGGAAAACCACTAGACCACTCAGGTATGACTTAGATCATATTCCTTGTGAGTACACAGTGAAGGTGATGAATAGATTTAGAGGATTAGATTTGGTAGACAGAGTGCCTGAAGAACTATGGACGGAGGTCTGTAACATTGTACAGGAGGCAGCAACTAAAACCATCCCAAAGAAGAAGAAATGCAAGAAAGCAAAAGGGCTGTCTGATGAGGCTTTACAAATAGCTGTGGAAAGAAGGAATGCGAAAAGCAAGGGTGAAAGGGAAAGATATAAGCAACTGAATGCAGACTTCCAGAGAATACCAAGGAGAGATAAGAAGGCCTTCTTAAATGAACAATGCAAAGAAATTGAGGAAAACAATAGAATGGGGAAGACTAGAGATCTCCTCAAGAAAATTGGAGATATCAAAGGAACGTTTAGTGCAAAGATGGGCATGATAAAGTACAAAAAAGGCAGGGACCTAACAGAAGCAGAAGAGATTAAGAAGAGGTGGCAAGAATACACAGAAGAACTATACAAGAAAGATCTTAACGTCCTTGATGTCCATGCTGGTGTGGTCACTGACCTTGAGCCAGACATCCTAGAGAGTGAAGTCAAGTGGGCCTTAGGAAGCATTGCTAACAACAAAGCTGGTGGAAATGACAGTATTCTAGCTGAGTTATTTAAAATACTAAAAGATGATGCTGTTAAAGTGCTGCACTCAATAAGCCAGTAAGTTTGGAAAAGGCAACAGTGGCCACGGGATTGGAAAAGGTCAGTTTACGTTCCAATTCCAAAGAAGGGCAATGCCAAAGAATGCTCAAACTATTGCACAATTGCACTCATTTCACATGCTAGCAAGGTTATGCTCAAAATCCTACAAGCTAGGCTTCAGCAGTACGTGAACTGAGAACTACCGGATGTACAAGCTGGGTTTTGAAGAGGCAGAGGAACTAGAGATCAAATCGCCAACATTCGCTGGATCACGGAGAAAGCATGAGAGTTCCAGAAAAACATCTACTTCTGCTTCATTGACTATGCAAAAGCCTTGATTGTGTGGATCACAACAAACTGTGGCAAATTCTTAAAGAGATGGGGGTACCAGACCATCTTACCTGTCTCCTGAGAAATCTGTATTTCTCAAGAGCAACAGTTAGAACCGGTCACGGAACAACCGATTGGTTCAAAATAGGGAAAGGTGTACGACAAGGCTGTATACTGTCACCCTGCTTATTTAACCTATATGCAGAGTACATCATGAGAAATGCCAGGCTGGAAGAATCACAAGCCGGAATTAAGATTGCAGGGAGAATCATCAACAACCTCAGATATGCAGACGATACCACCCTAATTGCAGAAAGTGAAGAAGAACTAAAGAGCCTCTTGATGAGGGTGAAAGAGGAGAGTGCTAAAGCTGGTTTGAAACTCAACATTAAAAAAACTAAGATCATGGCATCTGGACCCATCAATTCCTGGCAAATAGAAGGGATAGAAATGGAAACAGTAACAGACTTCATTTATTTGGCTCCAAGTTCACCGCAGATGGAGACTGCAGCCATGAAATTAAAAGACGCTTGCTACTTGGGAGGAAAGCTATGGCAAGCCTAGATAGCATATTAAAAAGCAGAGACGTCACCTTGCCGACAAAGATCCGCATAGTCAAAGCTATGGTTTTTCCAGTAGTAATGTATGGCTGTGAGAGCTAGACCATAAAGAAGGCTGAGCGCCGAAGAATTGATGCCTTTGAACTGTGGTGCTGGAGAAGACTCTTGAGAGTCCCCTGGACTGCTAGGAGGTCAAACCAGTCAATCTTAAAGGAAATCAACCCTGATTGTTCATTGGAAGGATTGATAATGAAGCTCAAGCTCAGATACTTTGGTCACCAAATGCGAAGAGAGGACTCTTTGGAAAAGACCCTGATGCTGGGAAAGATTGAAGGCAAAAGGAGAAGAGGACGGCAGAGGATGAGATGGTTAGATAGCTTCACTGAAGCAATGAGCATGAAACTGAGCAAACTCAGGGAGGCAGTGAAGGACAGGAAGGCCTGGCGCAATATGGTTCATGGGGTCACGAAGAGTCGGACATGACTTAACGACTGAACAACAACAATATGCAGTAAAATATTGTCATATATTTAAATACCGTATTTCCTAAACACAGTATCATTTATGCCTGTGATTATTTTCTGTCCATGCATCTTATGGTCATGTATATATGCTCACTTTATAAAAAGTGAATATTTTCATGGCTCTGATTGACAGATTAATACATAACTCTATCAGATAGATAGATTAATACATTGAAACATTGACTGTAACAGGGCTAAATGTATATAAATATCCAGGAAATTTTGTGGGATAGCCGCTGACTTCTATAATGTATGTTCATGCTTCAGATTTTGTATCACTAACTTGGAACTGGCAAGCTATTCTCAGAATTTATAATTTAAAAGACATATCAAGTAGACACAGTTCAGGTAGCATCACACTAATGCACATTTGCTAAGTGTACAGTCTCCTCTTCTGGTATCATTCACCCACACTGGATCAGTGGCATGGTTCCTAAATAGTACCACAAATGTAGTTAGATCTGTTTTTTCTCCTTCTAGAAATAATTATTTGGAATTACAATTATTTTTATCAGATGGAGCAACATCTGCAGGGGGAATGGGTGTCAGACAGCAATGTCACCCCATCTCTTTCCTACATATGTTACTATGTCACATACATGACCAAAGCAGTGGAATATTGTGTTGCAACATTGCAATGCTGCATTTTCATCATTCTGACAAATAGAGGATCTTCCTGTGGATGCCCCTGATCAGATGGGAAAATTTGAGATAAGGAAATAAATTTGGGCTTTACATTTATGGGAAAGGGAAGTCAATGACAGAACTGAATTATTATTGTTAGCCAAAAAATCATTAAGAATAAGATCATAAATATCACATGGTACCAACTGCTGAAGTCTTGCAAGTAGAGCAATGCCAGTAAATAACAGCTAAGGCTTCAATTAATATTATGAGGAAAAAGCAGTTACACCCTTGATTGTTCCAGTGTGGGGTGCCACAAGATTTGGTCTCCTCCTGAGATCTGTATGAAGGTCCTGGGAATACTTATTCATTAGTTTGGGGTTAGATGTAATCAATATGCTGATAATACTCAGATGTACATTGGCATCCAGATGGAGTGGGAGATGCTTTTGACATTTGAACCAGCATCTGAAAGCTGTTAGGAACTTGATGGAGAGAAACAAACTCAGACTAAATCCTAGCAAGATGGAGTTACTGTATGTCTGTAAACAACACAGCTATCTAGTAAGATTGACTTCAGCAATTGTGCTCAGTGGGGTCATGCTCATCTAGAAAAAGCTGGTCTGTAATTTGGGGAAAAGAGGGTCTCCTGGATTCATAGTTCCTGCTTCAACAGCAGGTGAGGTTTTGGGCAGGGTGGTCTTTGCCCATCTTCAGCTGGTGTACCAGTTACAGCACTACCTAGACCAGGATGTCTCGGTCACAATGACTCACATCTTGACTACCACAAAACTGGAAAATTATAATGTGCTCTACTGTACATGGGACTACCTTTGAAGACGACTTCAAAGCTGCAACTGATGCAAAATGTGATGGCCTGACTGCTAGTTAGGAAAAAATGTTTCTAATATGTCCCTCCCTCCCCCTCCCCCAACTAGCAGTCTGGCCATTACATTTTGCACTAGTGACATCTTTGAAGTCATAAAGCCAATTTAATTTCATTTATTCGGTTTGATATAGCCACCCACTCCAGAAGACTCTGGGCACCAATTTTACATTAAAAGATTGAGTCATCTGACAGCAAGAAAAGAATGTAAAATTATTCACCCCAAATAAAAAGTTACTCTGAGCTGAAAAAACACAGTATTTCCCTTCTTTGTGTTGGAGACTGAAGTACTATCTGTGTGCGAACGTTCCTGAAAGCTGGACTAAAACTTAAACAAGGATTAGTGAAGCATGTTTTATAAGGAGGTTAATTTACAGGAATTTATTTATTTATTTATTTATTTATTAAATTTGTCCCTTGCCTATCTCCCCCCAATGGGGGACTCTGGGCGGCTCACAACACATTAAAACAATAAATTAATATACAATTAAAACCTATAACAATTCACATTTACAAAAATAAAAGAGAAATAAGAGGTTATATTATAGGGGTTGGAAAAGTCTCACATAAAGCAGCCAACTGTTTCCAGGAGAAGAGTCAAAAGAATATGTGCTCATGGTGTGTGCATGTGCCTGGAAAGGAAAGGCAGAAGGAAGCGACCTCAGATTAGCTATCTCTTAGACATAAAGCTTCAGAGAGACAGACAAAGAGGAGACACAGAGTAAACCTTTAACTCCCTACCTACATCTTACTGTACCATGTGGCCAGTAGGTCATGAGATGCTGAAGAATCAATGCCATTACAGCCACAGCTCCAACATTTGAAGTGTTAAAAGTATATAGATAACTCAATTGTGCTTTTCTGAGCTACATAACATTGTTTACCCCCACATGGAATAGTGTGGTTAGCAAGCATATAGATAACTCAGATCTGGCCTTAGTTGAAATTGCTGCCACAATTCCTTATGCCTCTTCCATTTTGCAACCTACCCTAAACACATCTATTTATACTTCTCCACAAAAGAATGCTCCTGATTCCTGCTGTACCTACAAGATATTTCTCTCCAGCATCTCTTTACCTATCTGTACAGCTTTTATAAAACCATTGTGAAATATCTACTTAGCTATTTTTACTGCACCAATTTGCAAGCCATAAAAATAAAAATATGACGGATGTGTGTATGAAGAGCTCCCTGAGGAGGATATGCTTAACGCTGCTCCTGGGAATGGATGTGGCAGGGTTTTTTTCTTTTCTTTTCCTTAATCTTGTAATAATAGCAGTACCAAAGGCCATCAGTCATCTACTGGTAGCTCCCATGCCCCCCCACCCCCCGCCATGGAAAGCCCTAGATCGATGCTGATATCAGGTTTTTGGAGCAGTGCGTTGCATTTGAGTAATATGTTCAGGCAACACTTGAAAAGTTTAGGCAGTAGGCAGATACATGACAACTCTTGATCTACATTACATTAATACAATTAATATTACAGCTAGAAATAATAGTACAATATATTCAAGGGCACCAAATAGAGGAAGCTTTCTTTAGAATGTGTGCAAAAGACTTCAAAAACAGAGTACATACATAATATAACAGAATACATACACCCTATTCTAGTTGCCTTTTACAATGTTCATGTCTAAAAAGATCAGTTCAACAAAAAGCCTAAAGACCTAAACTAATTAGTTTGGTTCACTTTTTGTAAGACATCCGGTACAGCAGGGCACCAGAATGGAGAAACTGGCAGAAGATACATAAAATATGACCCACCTGAACTGCCATCAGTAATGAGGCAGGTTCCAGGATTCCATCAAATGATGAACATGCTGAAAACAACATGTAGCTGATGTAATTTATTGATCATGTAAAGCAGCAGCACTAAAATGTTACCAAAAGAGGACTAAACAAGGAGAAGGAGAAAGGTGACACCTGTTCAGTTGCAGGAAATCCCCAAACAGCAACAGGCAAAACCTGACTGATTTTTTTTTCCCCATGGCATACATCTACAGATCTCAATCAACAGTGAAGGTTCTAAGCAAGCAAGGAAGTAAATAAATAAATAAATAAATGTCCATTGTCTACCCTTTTAATACATTCAGACATTCTCCAACTTTTGGATATGAAGCTCACAGGTTGCCATGCCATTCTTAGCTTTGGGAAGCTTTTATTCCCATCTTGCATCTGACCCTCAAGAATGAATTTATATCACATACAGGGAAGAGCAGATGTAGGCTGCAGCTCTTCTAGTAAAATTGGATTTTCCCCATAAGTAAACAGCAAGCAAATAAGTAAATGAAATGTATAGGCTACAAAGCCTATAGCAGACCAAGATATGTACTTCAGCCTGTATCTACTATTATAAGATCCAGTAGGGTCTTCTATAACATCAGGAAAAAATAGATATGCTCATTTTCCAATATGATATTTGCAATCATCCGTCAGCCATGTCCCACTACACTCTACATTGGCCAATCACTATACAACAGAATAAATAGACTCACATCTGGCATTAGACGTGTGACATCAAGGTAGTCCTCCCTGAGCAAAATAATGAGAAAAACTGATTTTACTGGGAAACAGCAAAGAATTCAGTAAGAAATTCAACCCATTTTTCCAGGCATTAAACTCGGGTACAATTTTAAATGTGCAAAGTCAGATGCCTTATAAGTACAGTAACTTATAAAAGACAACAGTTTGTAAATATTAGATTTGTAGCTGTTAATTTATTGGGGTTTCTTTTCTTTCTTTCTTTCTTTCTTTCTTTCTTTCTTTCTTTCTTTCTTTCTTTCTTTCTTTCTTTCTTTCTTTCTTTCTTTCTTTCTTTCTTTCTTTCTTTCTTTCTTTCTTTCTTTTTGCTTTAAAAATAATTTTGGTTTGGTGCATTTAGCTGGTTTTTGTTTTGGGGTTGTGTGTGTGTGTGTGTGTGTGTTTGCATGTCTTCAAGTTAGTTGTGACTCCTGGTGACTAGTCAAGTCCATACAATTTTCTTGGTAAGATTTTTGGAAGTGGTTTGCCATTGACTGCTTCCAAGGGCTGAGAGAGAGTGGGCCCAAGATCACCCAGCTGGCTTCATGCCTAAGATAGGACTAGAACTCCCAGTCTCCCGGTTTCTAACTGGGTGTCTTCAAGCACTAAATCAAACTGACTCTCTCATCTGGTTTTAATAGTGTTAAAAAGGAGTATTAAAAGATAAATTATATTTTTAAAAAATCTAATATAATTTAAAGTCACTCTGTTCTTTTCATTATTTTCCTCATTTCTCTTTTTTCCATAATTTCTAACAACCACTATTGCAATTAACGTAATATTACAGTCACAGGACTAGATTGCATGCCTCATAAACAGATCCTGATCCATGAAAGTTGAAGCAATAATGCCTTGGATTAAGTATCACCTGACTCTAGTTTTGGTAATGATTCTGTTAACCTTCTTAGGTTTTATAAGCAGCCATTATAATGCAATTATTAAATCAGATCCACTAAATGTAGATGCTTAAGTTATTAAGTTAACCTTGATATGAATTTATTCATGATTTAAGTTGCATGTGTTTTCATTCTTTTTGGGGTCAGATAAATGAAATAGTTAATACTGAAGAAACAAGAAAAAATGAAGCTATATATATTTTGGATCTGCAGTCAGTTTTATTTATATTTACTATTCTCGTGCAATAATTAGAAATGCATTTCACAGCCATGTAGACTACAGCTATGAAGATATCTGATGTTATATGTTTAATGTCAGTTGTGTTGTTTGTGTAGTCACTACTAATATTTAATTCTTGGAAAAAGATGGTTGATGTTACAGAAAATATACTTTTTGAATTCTGTTGTATCATCTTTTTTTCACTCTCATAAAATTAAGGACAAAGGAGTTTCCTGTCTGTCTGTCTGTCTGTCTGTCTGTCTGTCTGTCTGTCTGTCTATCTATCTATCTATCTATCTATCTATCTATCTATCTATCTATCTGTCTGTCTGTCTGTCTGTCTGTCTGTCTGTCTGTCTGTCTGTCTTTCCATCCTCAGAAGACTTATGAACATCAGAAAAAAAAATTGACTCACTTCTTCAACATACAAGATCTAACAACATACAACCTCAGAATCGCTAAGCCTGGCAATTTCCTAAGCCTTGATTCAAAAGTGCTATTTTTCTCCAGACAGTTGGAAATGTCAAAGATGAAATGAAAAGCCCTAAAGGGTTTGAGGAATGGCTTTTACAGCAGATGCCAAAGATGCTCTTGTTACTTAGAGACAGCAAAGAGTAAGTGTGCACAAATCCTTATGAAGTCTAGCAATTATGAATTTCTCGAAATGAAACTATCTTTTTTTTTTTTTTAAGTGCAGACCTCGTTCTACATCTCTAACTATACACATACAATATATAAACTAGAGAGTGTTCCTTTCATATCCCAGGATCTTATGAAATGAATTCACTGTTGGCTCTCTGCCTTTTTTAAAAAAGAAAGAACCATCAAGAAACAGTTCATAAAGTCTTTTCTAGCATTCTGCTCTCTTGAGTTATATGAAGCTGCAATGAAAAGCAATGATTCCTCATTCTTTTGTATAGTATTGTTCCTTTAGATACATGACTGCAGCATCTTGGGGCTATTTAAATTCTTACAGTTGTTTTCTTTTATACTACTGTTCTTCCATTGCCATCGGACATCATCAAAGAAAAGAGGGAAATTGTGTAATCATCTATGCTTTTGCTTATGCCATTCCTTATTCTGTTTTGTGCTGGAAAGATACCAGGCATGTGGAAGTCTGTATGCAACTCAGAGCTGAAAACTCCATAGCACTTTACCCATTGTGACTTGCTACTACAATGGTCTGCAGATCAGATCAGTGGTATTTAAATCATAAGAGCAGAATATTCCTGCAGTGGAACTGTATAACCCTGATGGTTTAGTTTCAGCCCTTGAAATTTAAGACTATAACAGAGTGCTTGGAGAGGTCCTTTCTTTTCTTTTTTTTAACCTTTAAAGGTCTAGCTAAAAACAAAGGACTGGATAGGTTCACTAAAGCTGTACTGTTGTTTTTGTCTTTAAACAGTCTTTTTTCTAAAGAGGAGGCAATTGTTGCAGGCCACAGAAATGGAAAAAGCTCCATCTAAAGTCTGGGTCAGATCTTCAAAGGATTATGGATTTTTTTTTTCCAAGACAAGGGTCAAAAAGGTAACAGTTAAAATGTAACATAAAGAGTTATTTCAGTAGTTTCGGTTCTCACCCTGGGTTCCCATTGACTAGCTCATTGACCTCAATGGACCAGAAACAATTCTGGGGTGGGGGGATTATTTATTTATTGGTATTTGTATGCCGCCCCAGTCAGAGGCTCCAGCCAACTCATATCAGGTAAGAACTAGGTATGTTGTAAGAAGAAAGTGTGGAAGGAACAATTGAAATAAAGCATCTGATGCCAGGCCTCTTAGAATCTTATAGGACCTAATCTTTAAAATATAGTTTATCTTATTGACATACTGATGCCACACAGAGCTTGCCTTATTTATTCATTCCTCCTCCCGCCTTCATGCCAAATTTGAATGTGCTATTTGAAGGTGATTTGGGACTTCAATGATCTTTCTGGGATTTTTCTTGATTTTCAAATCACAAACCTTGTTGCAGTTTTTCTTCTATGGACAAGGCTGAAGGGGAGTTGAGTTGATACTGACATGAAGAGCCTCATCACTTCCCAAAGCCTGCCTATCAGAAAACTTGAGGGAATGCACTGTATCTCCTGATGGTTTGCATTCTTCCAGTAGAATTTGTTTAGAATTTGTTTAAAAAGATAAAGAAAGACCCACGTTTTTTCCTGTGGGACTTTTAGAATTTTATTTCTTTCTTGTGATTTTTCTTTTCTCAAATCATAACTTTTCATCCTCATCCTTCCTTTAATGCTCAGTCTTTTTTTCCTGACCTATAATATAGCTTTTGTTAAGAGCTGTGCAATCTACTTGCAGTTCTCTATAAAACAAAATCCCCTTATTTTCTTCTACTTTTCTGCCTCTATCTTCTCTTATATTGAGTGAGTCTGCATTGCATGACTGCACCTGAGTATGCTTGTTGTTGGACTTTTATGTAAACTACAACTGTGTGAAATTTTGAATGGGCTACTTGATGAAGTTTCACTCAAAACACTCCTTCCAAGCAGATTTGCAAACTGATGCAGGGACATGTTTTACAGAAGAGAATTAAATTGGGTGGTCTGAAGCCTTCCAAAGCAATAAAGAGATTCAATAGCTTTCCTGCTGCTTCTGAAATTTTAATAGACAATATACAAGACTGAAACTTTAATTCCCATATGGAGAATGCCGGTGGGTGTAGGTGGTGAGATGAGCTCTCTTGTCACTGACAGGAGCAGCCAGACTATGAGATTTATCACCTCATTAAAACCTCTGCCAATCCAAGCTCTTTTTGGCCTTCATTCACTTTCTCAATTCTCAACTTCTTTAATGAGTCCAGCCATAAGGCTTAACTTTGCTTTTTTGGGTGCTAATGGAATGTTACACTTCTGTGTTGCTTCAGCTAAAGCATGTGGGAGCTCTCCACACTTTGGCTCAAGGCTGATCATGCAGTAGTGTGCACAGATCAAACTTCATTTTTACATTCTGCATGATGGAGGCAGTTGTAGTCTCCCCAAATTACAATAAGCAAATGTGTGCTAAATTAGCAGACACTGGTCCAAACATTCACTACTTTTAAGAAAGGGGGGAATGGGTGAGGTCAAAGTCATGGATATCACCAGTGATGTGTACCATCCTCTTTCTCTATCCATCATTTTGCATCATATCTCACTTGTTCAACCTGCTTCTGTTGCGTCTGCTAATTAACTAAATAAGTATTTCCAATGAGCAGCAATTCTGACTGAATCAGTCAGCTTGGTCCAGGACACTCTGTTGTCTGTTAATTAGGTGCCATCAAACTGGTGTTGACTCTTAGCTACCAGATAGATTTTCTCCATGATGCTCTGTCCCTAACCTGGTCTTTCAGGTCTTCCAACTGTACACCCTTTGCCACTGTAACAGTCTATCCACTTTGCATGTTGTCCATTACCTTCATTCAATATATACAAGCCAAATATTCTTGTAAGCTGCCTGGAGTCACCGTGAGTGAGTTGGGCGGCCATATAAATGGTATGTATGTATGTATAAATAAATTAAATAAATCTTAAATTGTACTTCAATACAGTGGCATCAAGACAGTTTTTTCCATCAGATCTGAGGGCAGCAGGCTACTTTAGAGGGTGCAGGAGAAGCAAAGTTCTGTTCTATAAGAAAGGATAATTCCCAAGAGCTCAGGAGAAATGACAAGGGAACTCCCATTGGTCATCTCCAGCACTTCCTCCTGGGACAACTGGTTCCTTATTGTAAGGGCTGGCCCTGATCACTGGTATTATTGTACCATGCTCCTATGCTGTCCTTGCTATCTCTCTCTCTTTATTCAGAACTGAGCCTTTATGTGTTTAAATTATATTGTTGTGAGAAGTGACTCTGCTGCTTAGCTGATCCAATGCCACAGTTCATGATGTTACTCTAGATCATGATTCTGTCCTTGCTTTTTGCCTAATGAATTCCCTTAATACAGTAAGACCCAGCTTTTCACTGACTACATTTCTTTTTCCTTTTCAGTTTTTGTTAATTTGTTACTTACCACTGACAGTGTTTGTTGGAAGCAAGTATGTGCTTAGATGGAAAGAGAATGATTATTCAACACATGCTATATGACAGTCATAGAAGTCAGCAGAGGGGACCTCAAATTAATTTGAAAAAAAAAACTTTGAAATGAAATAATCCTTCTTCATTTTCATCTTGTTACATTTTCCCTTTGTGTAAGCAGAAACAGACCATCTTTACATACAGATGTGATATGTTTTGGGGATTACCTTTTTAGATCAACCTTTTAAAGAACAAGAAATGCAGAATTGTTAGTCACGGCAAAATCCAGCCGTTACTTACCAAGCTAATGTTTGATTCTACTGAAGCTGCAACGTTTAATGGTTAGGAAAACAGAATTGCCCTCTTCATAGCCTATTAAATACCAATGATAGCTGGTGCTGTTGTTATTGAGTTATAGCTTGCCTTTCCTCTAGGAGCTCTAGGTGATAAACATATTTTATTTTCTCTTCTAAATTTATTCCTGCAACAATTCTTCATGGTACACTGGGCAGACAGAGACTGACCCAAAGTCACTGAATAGGTTTCTGTGACTGAGGATGGCTTTTAACATGATTCTCAATACTCAAAAGTTACATCACACTGGTCCTCCCAAATGCGTAGAATTCTCGTATGACATGTAAATGTGAAAGCATTGTTGCCATTTATTGGATATTAGTGATTGTGATTTTACTGGCAACAAACCAAACGAGTCTCCTGCTGATGTCTTAAGTTGTTTTGTGCACATAGCAACAGAATCTCTCCTGAAGCAATACTTCATCCTTTCATCTTTTCTAAAAATTGATGGCAAACCAGCACAGATAGGAGATATAGAAAAGAGATTTGGGTAGACTACAAAGGTTAGCAACTACATGTAATTTTTCTTAATCTCTTCATAGAGATATATATCCTGACTTATTTGCAAATATGTGGTTAACATATATTCTCACCGTAAGCCACAAAACATCTATATAATAATACCTTCTATCATTTAAAAGAGAGACCATTCAAAGAAGAAAATTCTACTGTAACTGGATCAGCAATGGTTCAGATATTTCCAGATGAATTCCTATTTGAACTTCCTTATCTAAATCTGGTTTGTAGACATTTTCTGAGTGAAGAACTAGCTTGTTGGGGAAGAATTTTCCATTTCTTCCCCTTATAGACTTGCACTACTGAATTTGCATGACATAACAGAAAAAGACTATGCTCTTCAAGCTTTGGAAGAATGCTGTCCTTACCCTTCCAGATGTGGTGTCTTGCTGCCAAGGCCTTTAAGAATAATATAAATTAATTTTTATTATAGTATAGTATAGTATAGTATAGTATAGTATAGTATAGTATAGTATAGTATTAGAGAGTGGCTGGATAGCGTAGTGATTAGAGCACTATCCTTTGACATAGGAGACTGGGGTTTGAATCCTGGCTGGTACCTACCTTACCAGTAAGATCCTTGAGCAAAGACCCGCTAACACTTCACCTGCCTACCTTAAATATGAGAGTGACATGAATTAAGAGAGTTATTCCAGTTTGGACATTGCCCGGATTAACAAGGTAGGTGCCAGATGTTGGGGAACCAGGACAATTTGTCGATAAGTGGGCTACTGGAAAAAAAAACATACATGGACGAGACAAGAGAATCTGGAATTGATGGAATGCTACTTCAACAGTAGGCCTAACGAGAGGGGATATATGAAACATATGAGGGAATTATGGATGAACAGAAGACCTACATCCACACTAACTGAGAAACAGCTAGTTACCCAACATAGTTATATAGTTAACTTCAACATAGTTCAGAGGAAGGGTGCTCTCACAACTTGAGGTAGACCAACTACACATTACATCCTGGACTCAAGAAGACCTGGAAGAACAACTGGATGTGCAGCCAACACCTGAAGCTGAAATGTCACTGCCACCCCCTCCATTACAGAGCACAGTAGTTGATATGAGGCATAAGATCATGGATAAACTAACTACAGTCAACCCTTGAGACTGATTACCAAGGCTCAGTGGAGAAGTACCATCAGATAGTATGCTAGAAGATGCCAATAGAGCCCTCACAACAATCCCTACTATCACCATAACTCAAACCAATGAACTGGTATACGCTATAGCTGCTGTAATCCTGTAATGGAGGAGGTGAGGAGATGCTTGGCTACACTATCAAGAAGAACAGCACTACATACCACCACCCCCTCCAGAAAATGAGTTTGGAAGCTAAGATTAAGGCAACTCAGAGAGGAGTTAGTCAGCTGCTAGAACTACAGAAGGGTGTGGAGATTAAGGATAAGACTCAGCTACTTGAAAAATACATGGGCCTGATTCCATCTGAAGTCCAAGAGACTGCTAAATAAAGGCTCACAGCACTGGCTGCCAGGCTAAGGAGATACACTAGCGAAACAGAGGCCAAGAAGATAAATGCCCTGTTCTCCAAAGAACCATCCAAGATGTACTCCAAACTGCAGTGCAATAGCACAGTAATAGCAGAGCCATCAACAGCAGAAACATAACAGTACTGGAAGAACATATGGGAAAAAGAGAAGACACATAACACCAGTGCAAAATGGCTGCTGGACCTGAAAGCAGACAACAGCAATCTCCCAGAACAGGAACCAGTCACCATCACAGTAGCAGACATCCAACAGTGGGTAGACATAGATCAGTAGCCTGAGACTCAAGGTCTAGACAGACCAATCTGAGCACAGCCTGGATTGACTACAGGAAAGCCTACGACTCAATGCCACACCATGGATCTGTGAATGCCTGGTGCTGCACAAAGTCAACAGGACACTAAGGACCTTCCTCAAGAACTCAATGGGACCACAGAAGACAACACTGGAAGTCAACTCAAGACAGCTCGCAGAAGTGGCCATCAAATGCAGCATATATCAAGCTGATGCAATGTCCTCGTTGCTGTTCTGCATAGGCTTAAACCCCCTCAGGCAGATAATCACTAGGACTAGATACGGAAACAAGTTCAAGAGTAGAACTACCATCAGCCACCTCCTCTACATGGATGACGTCAAGCTGAATGAGACATCAACTTGCTGATCCATCTGACACAGTTCTACACTGAGAACATTGGGATGTCATTCAGACTGGAGAAGTGTGGCTGGGTGATAGTAAAGAGACGGATGGTAGTTAAGACTGATGGGATGGAATTACCAGTGGGCCACACAGCAGACCTACAGACTATCTACAATATACAGACTATCTATCTATCTATCTATCTATCTATCTATCTATCTATCTATCTATCTATCATATTTACAATATATAGCTGCTGATCTCATACAAGGTGACTCTTGTGTACCAAGTACCTTGGTATCCCACAGTCACATGGGAACCATGATGAGGAGGCAAGAAAGACAGCAACATCTAAGTACCACCAAAGGATAAGGCAGGTCCTGAAGAGCCAGCTCAATGGGAAGAACAAAATCCACATCATCAACACATCACCCTGCCAGTCATCAGATACCCTGCTGGTATAGTGAGCTGGCCAAAGGAGACATGGAGGTTGTCAATGTGACAACCTGGAAGTTTCTCACAATCTACAGAAGTTTCTACCCCACATGGTGGGCAGGGTCTGGTGAGTGTCAAAGTCACTGTCCTGGATGAAACCCAGATCATCCAGGAGTACATCAGTAAGATGATATCCAAAGATGAGCTGCTGAGAGAATGCCTGAGGCAGTAGCACACATGGGAGGAAATTCAAGCAGAGGAAGTGCCATGGCAAGACAAGACCCTGCATGAGATGTACCATTGACAGATAGCTAAGGTGGCTGACACTGGGGAATCCTACCAGTGCCTGGAAAGGGCTGGACTAAAAGACAGCACTGAGGCACTGATCATAGCAGCACAAAAGCAGGCACAAAGCACCCCATAAAAGCAGGGGTCTACCACACTAGACAGGCCCAAAGTACAGACTGTGCAGAGAGGCCTCAGAGACAGTCCAACACATAGTGGCAGGGTATAAGATGCAGGCAGAAACAGCATACACTGAATGGCACAACCAAGTAGCTGGCATTGTGTACAGGAACATCTGCAGAGTATATGGGCTAGACCCTCCCAAGTCCAGATGGAAGATTCTACAGAAGTTTGTGGAGAATAACAGGGCTAAGATCCTATAGGATTTCCAGATCCAGACAGACAGGCAGGTACTGGCCAATCATTGTGGTAGTAGACAAGGACCAGAAGACAGAGGTGGTGATAGATGTAGCAGTGCCAAGTGACAGCAACATCAGGAAGAAGGAGTATAAGAAGCTGGAGAAGTATCAGGGCCTGAAGGAGGAACTAGAGAGGATGTGGAAAATAAAATCCAAAGTGGTCCCAGTGATGGTAGAGCATTCGGGGCTGTGACTCCTAAACTGGGAGAGTGGTTCCAACAGATCCCAAGAACAACATCAGAGCTCTCTGTCCAGAAGAGTGCAGTGCTAGGAACAGCCAAGATACTGTGCAGAACTCTCAAACTCCCAGGCTTCTAAAGGACCTGAGATTGAGGAAGACTCATG
Organism: Python bivittatus; assembly: GCF_059951505.1. Classification (NCBI taxonomy): domain Eukaryota; kingdom Metazoa; phylum Chordata; class Lepidosauria; order Squamata; family Pythonidae; genus Python; species Python bivittatus. The sequence continues at coordinate 32,572,159 of NW_028277112.1, read as the reverse complement.
CCACCCATAGGGGTGAAAGAGGATTTTTTTTTAAATGTGTATATGTTTGTGTGTGTGCATGTGTGTGTGTGTGCGTGTATAGTATCTGTGTGTGTGGCTAGAGAGAGAAACATGCATAAAAAGACTAATTACCTAAAATTCTGTGATGTATATTGCAATCCAGCACAATCTCCAAGAAGATATAAATTCATTAACTATTTTGATATCTGTCATCTTATCCTGTTTACTTGTTATCTGCAAGGCCTTTAACAGATGCTATGACATTTATTTCTGCTACCTTCACACCCAGTAGGGACTGGTACTCTGACATCAAGATACTGTCAGGCTTAGTTTGTGATAGTAGTTGATCGTGGCCATAATATTTCCCATCATCTAAATGATGTCCTACTACTTTCAACTCTAATCCATGTTTCTTGATGTCATTATATATCTGCCATGTACATAAATGCCACATAGGCTGGGCAGATCTTAGAAGGAGAATGAAACTGTGAAGCCAAGCAGTAGCCTGCTTCTTTCAATCAAGGTAGAGTAATGGGCTGTCATGAGGTGATGCACCCTATAGAAAGGGATCATAGGCAATCTGCACACTTTAATTCCATATGAGCAGTTTTGCTTTCTCTTTTTATTTTTACTTTGATGGAAGGCACTATGTCCTTCCCTATTGTTTTAGTTTCCTCAGCTCAGGATTGATAAAAATACAGCACTACACAATGTAACACAACGGTGTGCTCTGGATGGGTCACTACAACACATTGTAAATGAAGCTTCCTTATAAGACAACTCAGAAACATCAACAAATCAACAGCACAGCATCCAGGTTACTAACTGGTTGCTTGAGACAACTGCATGATTCCAGTGCTACCAATCTGTTTTCTGGCTCAGTTCAAAGTGTTGGTACCAAATAGATTTTGATAATTTATCTCTAAGTTTGTAAGTGTGGATATTCATAACGCCAGGATAATTCTCCCACTCTGCTCCAAATGAACTTGTGGTCTCTGCAGTGGCTAATGGGGCATGATGAAAGATCCAGGAGAAATCACATATTCAATTGTACTAACCAGCCAAATCCTTGATTACAAATATCTGGCATTTCAAGAAGTTTGTTTTAGAAAGAGCTAATTAATGTTCAAATTTACTTAGAAGTTGGCAAGACACAGTTTTCTTATAAACTAGTTTGAAAGCATTTGATTATATGAACAGCAGGAGTTCAAAGCTATTACTTTTGTTGTCATGGGAAGTAGCCATCTCAAAGGGAAATGAAGCAAGAAGAGACTCTGAAGGAAAGAATATTGAATTTGTAACCAAATAGAAAGCAAAAATGAAAAGGATGGTCATTTGCAATAAGAATATCAGAATGAAGAGAGCAAAGTCAATAAAATAAAATAAAATAAAATAAAATAAAATAAAAAACATCTATGAAGAAGAGATAATATTTGCACTAGCACTAATCATATCTTGAAAGATTTATGCAGGTGGTAGAGTGATAACTCTTCTCCAAACAGAGCAACAAACTCTTTCAATAGGGCAGAAGGCAAAAAAAGGCTTCTACTTCATTACCACACAGATGACTTATGCATCTATTACATGAAGGTCCAAAAATCTATATTTTTGTTTTTATCAGTCCCTAAAATCATAATGTACTTATGGCGATATTGACTGAGGAAATTGAAACTGTTCCTACTAAACAGCATATAAAATATGATCAATCTATGAAGCTTAGCTGATTGTATAGATTCTATCTCCCCCCCTGCAGATGATTTTCAGATATTTGCCCTTCCATAGATGGTGTCTGTGTACACTAGAGTGGGCTTCCCAAACCTGATGCCTCTAGATACATTGGATTTCAACTCCATGATTGCTAACTTGTGTAGCTTTTGGAAGGTGAAGTCCAATAAATTAGGAGGAGGCCAAGTTGAAAAAAATTAGCATAGGATTACAGGATGCATGCATATACTGTATGTATGTGTATATTATATATATATGAGTATTTTTAAGAGTAAGAAAACCCCCTAAAAGCATGGTGAACAAAAGGAAGTGAACTTACACACTTTAAATAATTTTTAAATTATTTATATCTAAATCTCAAAAGGAGAGATAAGCAGTTTTGAAGAAGGGGGATTGATAAAAACATCATATATGCCTGATTTTTATTTAAAAATATGTTCCAGGAAGGTGAGATACTTTTTATACTAACCATTATTAAAAAATGTTTAATTTTTGTCATGAATGATACACAGTAGTTTATAGGAACAATCAACAATAAAAGAAGCCACAGAACAAAATCAAAATTAAAACATCCAGAGTAAAGTACAAAATAGAATAAATAAATAAATAAATAAATAAATACATAAATAAATAGGTATTCAAATTACTGTTGCTACTGATGAAATAAATAGAAGTGTAATAAGGTAAAGTCAAGATAAAGATGCAACAACAAACCTTCAAATGCTCTTTAGAAATTTCTGTCTTAAGTAATTTCTGGAAGGTCAGCAAGATGGAGCAAGAATTCTATGGGAAGCTATTTCACAAAGCTGGAGCTGAAAGAAATACCCCTTTGCCTCTCTTCCCCATATCTCACTGATATAGCTTGAAACAAAGCTTTTTACAAAACACAAAACAAAACAACTTTTTATGATTAATAATATTCTTGCATCCTTCCAGCCTTATGGTCTTTGAATGAATTAAGCAGTGTTTTGGCAAGGTTAAACTCTTTATTTTTTTTAGGTGAGATGGTAGCATTTTAACAATCAGGGTCTATATAAAACTGCCATCTTCTCACAGTGGTACTGAGTTAATATTAAGTGGGACAACAGGAGGTTAAAGGAGACGCACCGGCTTTAAAGCTTTTTTTATTGTTTAGTGAATAAAATAATATGGAAAAACAAATCATTGGGACCTCCATTCACAGCTGGGATAAATACAAATCTTCAAAGAATGTGTGTAAATTATAGAGCACGGCAAGAGGCCTGTTTCTCATTTAAAACAAATAGTCCCCCCTACCACCTATTCCTAATCATGTGAGCAACTGAGGAACAAAGTAGGCTATTTCCATACAGACGACTGTTTGGTAGTCTGAAGGGAAGTCCTATAGAAATCCAGAAATAATTGATTTAGTAAGAGGGCAAGGAAAACCACCATGGCTTCTGTAATTTGTTAACATTCTCAAAGACAGAGCAGCTTTGTTGTCTCTCATTCTGTATCTCTGAAGTCTAGGGCTATCAGATCTGGAATATAAAACTCCAGATGATCACAAGATGGTAGCTAAAAGATACAGAAAACTCTTAACTCCTTGCTGCCGTCTGATGGGTATCTGGATTATTGTAGCCCTGCCTATCATAGCCTTGAAAATAATACAACTAATACAAAAGTTGGCAGTCATTGATCAAAGAAAACACATGCCTAGCACAGAAAGTCTACTTTCAAATTCTAGAAAGTATAGAACACTTGTTCTTTTCTTCTTTTCAAGGAACTTTATATATTAACTATATAAACCTCAAGAACTGAGATGGATTTTTCATTTTCTGTATCACATTTATGATCAATATAAGAATATTGCATATAGTTGACAATATGTCTGTTTTTCAGTGGGAAGCTTACTTGCATTATCCACTAGGCACAAAGTTACAATGCCTAGGGCCTTCAAAACTTTGGGGGCTTATCAGTTTTTTTGTTCGTTTTTAAACAGAAACATAAAAAGCAACAGTAAAATCAAAACATATATGCTGGAACAAAATATATTTAAGACATTATTACTGCTTTATTGCTCATATCCTTACTGTGACTTATTTCCTGCCACTTTTTGAAAAATATACCTCTAGGGAATACCTTCGTAACTCTAAAAATTTAGATTATTACCACAGCAAGGGTGTGGCACATGGGTTTTAGTGGCCTGGCATGGATGCTGTTATGGTGGTGTGAGCCAACCATTGGAGTGAGTAAAAGGTGAAAAACAAGCTCACTTTTGGCCTTGAAGGACAGCTGTGCTGTCACAACAGCTGATAAACCCACTTGGGTGCTAGCCAGAGCTGTTGTGGGGTGATTTTGAGACAGTAGTCCCATTGGTCCAGCTGGTATATAGGAGTTGAGGACTAAACCCCTGGAAGGACATCCACCTCCTTGGTAGCTGAGGGTCTGACCCAGAATTGGAGAGATAGAGAAGGAGAGGAGAGAAAAATCTGTACAAAACAGAGTGGCTGGAGAGAAAGGTTGGAGAAGAAAATTACACTGGTGTGCAGAGCAGTTGTCCATTCCTGGTCGGGAAGGGAGAAGAAAGGTCTGGGGTGGCTTTCCTAGAAGATGGGAAGCGAAGACCCAGAGGGACAAAAGTTCCATCCAAGACTCAAGACGGGAAGGAGGGACTGGCTGTTGGTGAAGGAGTCCTGCTCTCTGGGGAGGGACTGGGCCTATGAAGATAAATGTATTAAGGACTTTCAAAGGTCTTAATGCAGCCCTGGTGGGAAGATAAAAATGATATTCCACTAAGTTTTATGTATATCCATAACTGAAAGCTGGTACCCACTGTGGCTTCTGGGGCAACTAACTAGTTGTAAGAGCAACAACCAATAGAAGAGACTGAGAGTAAAATAGAAGATAGGCAAAAAGACATTTCTTCTTTCTATGATACATTAATGCACTTGTGCCTCCTGTGCTATTTCTTCCTTTATTTGATTTGCATCTTTTTCAAATACTACACTATATATTTACTCAGGAGCAAATCCATTACACTTAGTGAGCCTTACTTCTATCTATCTATCTATCTATCTATCTATCTATCTATCTATCTATCTATCTATCTATCTATCTACATAGGATTGAACAAACAATTCATTTATACATTATGCCTCCTCCCTCCATTCCACATAAAGAATCCAACTGGACTGGCATTTTAATCTTTAAATCTTACTTCGGTGCTGGGAATAGCATAGAATCTGCTACTGCATCTGAGAGCAGGAGGCCAGTTGACAAAATGCAGGACAGGCTGTCTAGAAAATTGAATGGAATATTCTGGAGTCATAAATGAACAGTGAGAAAGCTTCTACTGATGTCCTCTAATACCTGTATCATGAGATACTTGATTCATTCTGTTTAATGACAGAGCTGGCCTTGAGGAAAATCCATCATAAAGACACTTGAGTGTCACTATTACATGGTAATGTTACCGCCATTTTTTAAAGATCTTTATTCATGTAATTTTATCTTAGCAACTAAGTGCTTTCGCTAAGAACAAATGATTGCTAGATTTCTTTGCTTCCTTTCTTCCATCTAGTAGTTGGCTAGATTTCTGGAGTTCAGATCAGATGGCCTAATCTTGGCTATCATAAACTGATTATGATGAAGGTCATGTTTATACCCAGAATTGTGCCCATAAAGTAAGGCGTGAGAACAGTTCTGTGTGATTCTAGTATGATTTTTCTGTTCTCCCCTCATAAATCTAATAAAAGCAGCCCAGAGGAAACTTAAAAGCAAACATGTGGGCCACTAAAGAATGACTACAGCTTTATTCCACCCCCATCCCTGACACACACACGTATTGGCTCAGATATCACCGTGCTCTGGAAAACAAGACAAGATGTAATATGTTCTATTTTAAACTTTGTCTAATCTTGTATCTTGATGACAAAATGTTCATACCAAGCTGTGCTGTTGAACATCACCCTGGCGCAATGCTACATCTCAGCAGAATGTGCTTTACCAGGAAAAAAGGAATGCTATAATGATCTGCTGTTAAAAGGCATCAACTGGTTATTTCTAATGATCAGTGTACCAAAATGCTAATGACATAGCGTGATTTAGTTTGTGTTTTAATGTTTATAAAGCATTTACAGCATTGATTGGGATAGTGGAAAAGTAAGATAAATAATTAAATGAAAGAAAGGTATACTTTTTTGTTTTACATTTTGATTGAATCAGTGTCATATTGTCAAAAACTGTGTCAAAAAGCTGATTCTGAAACCTAAGCTAGCTGGAAAACCTTAAAACCACAATGGTCTTTTGTGTGCTAGAATGTATCAAATATATCAAATTCAAATCACTTTTAAAATATGCAATCTTCTGCACTGGACATCAGTTTAGAGTCACAGTTCAATTGTAACATTTCCCTTGAATTATGATGAAAACATCTTTTAATTGGAGGTTTTGACTGAATGAACCTGTACAAAACATATATGATGTATTTGTAGTTAGGATTCATTTCATGACAGCATTCCTACCGCCATCCAGGGATCCTATCAATCATTCAACAGGTAATAGGTGGGGCATTTTGTAAAGGCATTTGGGATATTGTGCAGCCTATAACTAATTCACTAAGACATGAATGCACATCTTTGATTTCAAAACATGAATGTTGACAATGGCATTGTCAGCACTATACAAGTACTGATAATCAGTAACGTGTAACTTTTTATTAGTTCCTGCTGGATAACAATATCACTGAATTAAGCGTTCTGTGGATTAGAAAAAAAGCTGGCCATGTTTTCACTACTGCAGTATTATATCTTCACATAATGTAAACCATTGGCAGCATTCCACTTATGTTAGGCATAATGGTGACATGCCTTTCCTCCCCTCCCCTTTATTTTCTTGTTCAGATGCAAAGAGGTGATTAAATGCCTTTGCTTCTTTCCCAAAATACTTAGTTTGTCATTCATCCAAACATGATACTGTTTCAAAATTGGCTTCTTTGGCAAGCCAGGGTTAAATAGCCACAGATCTATAGCTTCCCCTGTTTCTGCAAATGGAAGCAAATGCTGCCAGATTTCTTCTTTCAGCCATATAAAATGAGGAGTGAGCAAGCACAAGGCTTGTATACGTAGTACTAAATGAGTCTTTCTCACTTGGTGCTCACCAGATGCTTTGGGCTGCAGCTTCCATCAACTGGCCATGTTGAATGCAGTTGGTGGCATTTGCAATCTAATATATCTAAACAACACCAAGGAGGAAAAAGTCATGATCTGGGGCTCTTCAAAGCAAAGTTGTTTGAGCAAGAGGAGCAACCTCCCCTCGCCCTCCCAAAGTCATCAGATGATGTTATGGTCTTTGGTGAGAATTTTATAACATCAGTTAAATCTATATCTATCTATCTATCTATCTATCTATCTATCTATCTATCTATCTATCTATCTATCTATCTATCTCATTGAAAGCACAAATTATCATTAATGGAGATTTAACAAAACCATGTGAGATTCAAAGAGGTACAAAAAAAGAATGTCCACTATCCCCACTCTTGTTTATCTTGGTCTTGGAAATTCTAAATAGAAATATAAGACAAGATGAGGGGAAAATGGGAGTAAAAATCAAGAAAGAAATATATAAATTCAGAGCTTTGCAGATGATCTGATACTGGTGTTAGAAGACCTCCTGAAAGGGATAGAAATACTGATGACAAAATTAAAAGAATTTGGTGCACTAGCTGGATTTAAGGTTAACAAACAAAAGATAAATATGTTAACAAAAAACATGAAGATACAAGACCATATAGAACTGATGAATAAAACAGGTTTTAAGATTGAAAAAAAGGTAAAATACTTGGCTGTTAATCTGACAAATATGAATTGTATGTTGTTCCAGAATAATTACGTTAAGACATGGAATTAAATTAAGAAAGATATGTATAGATGGGAGAAATTACAACTATCATTGTTGGGAAGAATCTCTGTTATAAGAATGAAGGCTTACCTAGGATACTATTTTTGTTTCAGACAATACCGATCATGACTACTGATTTACGATTTAAGCAATGGCAGAAGGATATAACTATATTTATCTGGCAAGGTAAAAAAATTGCAAGTTAAATATAAGATGTTGCAAGATCCTAAAGAAAGAGGAGGTCTAACCTTGCCTGATTTCAAATTGTATTTTGCAGCTTGTTCTTTAGTTTGGTTGAAAGAATGGGTGTTGCTGCAAAATAGCAGACTATTGAATTTGCAAGGACACAAATTGAGATTTGGGTGGCATGGCTATTTATGGTATGATAAGTTAAGGTTAATCTAGATTTTAAGAATCACTTTATTAGATGTGCCATTTTGAGAATTTGGAATAGATATAAACCTAGATTGTGTCCAAAAATACCCGTATGGTTATCTCCACAAGAAGCATTTTATAAGAAAGAAATGGTAACTAAGCAGAAATGGTTAACTTATGGTGATATTCTTGAAATTCACCAAGGAGAAATTATTTTATTTGACATCACAAGGAAATTCGTGTCATTGGTTTTCATGTGTACAACTTGGAGAAAGATTTACAGTTGATAAAAATACATATGGTTTTGAATGAAACAAAGCTGTTTTTGAAACTGAATTGTGTACTAATGATGAACATCTTGTGGTTGAAATGTATAAGCTTTTGTTGAGGTTTGAAACAGAAGATGAACAAGTTAAAGATTGTAGGATAAAATGGGCTAAACATTTTGGATATACTGTACCGTATTTTTCCGACAATAAGACGCCCCCATGTACAAGACGACCCCCACTTTTCCAACCCAAAATTAAAAAATCAATATTTCAAAGATAGTGCAGAACACATTTTTATTTAGTAATTAGTTAACATTTACCTGATACACTCGGTGGGAGGAAGTCCAAACCGTCTCTCTGCAGCTCCATTTCCAGGCTCTTTTGCATAACTGATTACATTCAAGCACAAGTGAAACTGCAGATAGCTTGTCTCTGCAAACAGCCTTCCTCTAATTGGTTTGTTCAGCATCAGCTGACGTCAGTTACATCAGGCTCGTGATTGGAGGAAGTCTGTTTGGGAGACAAGCTATTTCACTCGTGATTGGAGGCTAGCAATAGGAGGAAGCCTCTCTGCAGAAAGAAAGTATGGGCAGTTTTGCAACCGTGCGATTCTCGGCTGACTTCCTTGAATAAATCCTAAAATCCTAAAATCCTTCCCCTTCAGTTTTTAGGGTAAGGATTTTAGAAAAAAGTATCGTCTTACAGTCAGAAAAATACGGTAATATAGAAATGGAACAATGGGAAAATATGTGAATGAAAGGGTTAAAATTTACACCGTGTTATAACTTGAAGGAGAATTTCTATAAAATGATGTATAGATGGTATTTGTCACCAGAAAGATTGTCAAAAATGTATAAAGGGGTTTCAAATATCTGTTGGAAGTGTGAACAACAAGAAGGGACTTTTTAAGATCTTTGGTAGATATGTAATAAAGCTAAAAAAAACTGGACTCAAATTCATATATTAATCCAGAAGATTTTGAAGTTAATGTACAGTAAAAACCAGAGACTTTCCTTTTGAGACTGATGGATAAACAATTGGAAAAAGCTCATGGACCTTTGTTTTTATATATGATAACTGCAGCTAGACTTTTATATGCTCAAAGGTTGAAAGACTCGACATTACCTACAATGAAAGAATGGATGGTTCCATCAATGAAAGTTGATGGAGTTAGCCAAGATGGCAAAATTGATAGCTTTACTTAGAGAAAAAAAATTGATTAACTTTAATGCCGATTGGAAGCCCCTTTTGGACTTTTTGCAGGAGAGAGAAAAAAAATGAAATTATGATTATATGGTTTGGTGATTAGTTAAATTAATAGATTATACAAAATATGTATGTAAAGAAGTAGTTTTAGAGTAAGAGGTTATTATATGATTTGTCTACATCTGCTGTATAAAGAGTCGGAAGTTATTCTTTTTTGTATTTCTTTTTTTCTCTTCCTTTTCTTTATTTTCCACCACTTTTGTATTCTTTCTCTATTTCTAACTTTCTTGCTCTCTACTTTTCTCCTCAACTATTAGATCTTGTTTGCTTTTATCTTTATGCTTTTTATAACTGAATAAAGCTCTTATAAAAAACAACAACAAAGTCATCAGATGATGTAGCCAAAGGCTTATAACTGAGATAATTTCTGAGCTGTGTTGGTTTATGAATGGGAAGAAACTGTTTTAAGGGATCAGTTGCTGCACTTGAATTGGAAATGTAGCACTGCCTGGTTTTGAAGGACAATTCTATTCTCTTCTGCTCCATCTCTCACTTGTTCTACATCTGTAGGCAGGGTGGGTTGACAACTAAGCCCACATACAGTAATTCTAACCTGCCAGCATTATTAAGGATGGAGGTTTGCTACTCTGTCAGCCCAGGGACTTAATTTTATTTCTGTTTATTTTATTATTATTATTATTATTATTATTATTATTATTATTATTATTAACTTAAGGGAGAAGAGTATGAATTCAGGCCTCTACCTGAGGACATGGGGCAATGTAGTTATTTACTGCTGGCAACTGAACACTGATTATCAGGTACTGGCTGAAACAGGCAAGGAATGACTGTCTTGCAGTTTCCCAGACTAGCAAAAATATTCATAGGCTGTTCCTTGTAGTATCCCTCTGGATTCTATATAGGACAAATGGGGCAAACTTTGTGCAAAAGAATTAATGGACACAAGTTTCACATCAGGACTCAAAATAAGGAAAAAAATAATATCAGAGCATTTCAACCTCCCAGGACACTCCACAGCAGATTTCAAAGTCAATTTTTGGAAAAGAGGGATTTTAACAGCCCCACTGAATGAGAAAATTGTTGAACTCACTCATCAAAAAGTTGCAGGCAATCTCAGAAGGTCTCAAAACACAATGGGTTTTTAACACTAAAATTGTTAATTGATAAGACACTTGTAATCTGTTCCACATATAATCTGCAGCCGCATAGCCCACCTATTTTCCCTATCCTTCCCCCCAACCCCCTCCCCCCAAATTTAAATCCTACATCAGCTGAGCCACACTATAGATGTATAGCTCACAATGCCCTTTACTTAAGTGTGTAAGTTGGAAAAGGTGCTATCAGACTCCTGATGTTTTTGTAGTAGCCACAAAAATCAGGAAATAGTCTGAAAAGCTCAGATCAGATCTGGGTGAATTTTAAAGAAGTTTCAGAAGGTTGGGACCCAACTTGCTTAATTGTCTGGAAGTGCTCCAGAGTTATGTCAGTGTAGCCTTTCTCTGATGGATTTTTTAGGACATTGTGCTATTGTATTCTCCAGCTTTTTTCCACATACAAGGAAAAGGACACTTTTAAAATTATTGCATTAAATGAACAGAAGCAGTGAATTCTCTTTGGTTCAGTTTGGAATACACTCAGTACTTATGTCCTGGAAGAGGGATTTACTTGATATTTCAGCTTGTAAAGTTTTGGTAAGTGCCCTGATGATGCCCCGGAAGGCTCTTTATTGCATAGATCAGTGTTGTCCAAACTTGGCCACTTTAAGATGAGTGGACTTCAACTCCCAAAATTCCCCAGCCAGCATGGCTGGCTGGGGAATTCTGGGAGTTGAAGTCCACTCATCTTAAAGTGGCCAAGTTTGGACAACACTGGCATAGATTCTCATTGCTATGGCACCCCTCCCAGAAATATGCAGGAACAAGGAAAGGTTTTAGCTCTAAGATAGCAGCAAGAAATAATTGTGAAAAATATATAAAAGGAACACATAGAGATGATATTAGTACTGAGCAGACAAATTACCCTACTTTTTTTCCTACCAGATCTCATTCAGTTTGATAGGGAATTTGTTTTAGAAATTATTTTAAAGGAAAAGAGAAATTTGGGTGAAGTGTGATGTTTTTAGACATATTTAATTATGAGGTAGTCAAAGGGCCATTTATCCTATCTTTCAGTATACAAACATCTCTCCATATGCCTGCACCTATCTGGCTTTTTAGCATTTTAATTAAATCCCAAGAGAAGTTGGGTATGGGAGACTGTTGAAGAATTTCTTCTTCCTCTGTTTTTTTCTTCCCCAAAATTTAGTGAATATAAAAGGGCCATTTGTGCCTAACCTTAATGTTAACTGAACAAAAGGCTGCTTGCTTGGATTATAGGCCCCTATTGTTTCCCAACCCTCAAGATATTTCACTTTTATAAAGTGTTTCTTCCCCACCCCCTAGCAGGCTGCTCTTTGACAAATTTAGCTCAAAAATCTGAAAGGAAGGTGTAAGACATTCAGATGAATGCATTTTAGAGCTCCATGCTTTCCAGAAACATGTCTTTCACAAATGAGAGGTAACTCATTTTTATATTGCAAAGTTGGAGAACATTTGAAACTATTTGGGCCCATTTGTTTCAGTCCTTAAGACTGAAGAAACAAATAGCAGTCATGAATGAGTGCTGTCTTTTCATTAGCTCTCATTTCAGAAGCCATTCCTTTCTCTCTTTGTTTGCTCTAGTAGCCAGAACAGGTCAGCTGGAGGTTATAAGGAGTGAAGAGAAAAGGCAGGGAACAGGTGACTGACAGTATAAATTACCCAACCTTCTGCCCCAATGCATTTTAACAGAAGTGCCTGTTGTGTCTTCTTTTGAGCAGAACCTTCCAATTAAAATAAGACAAGTTCAGTATTCAGCTGAATCCATGAATGGCTAAAGTCAGGACAGAGAATAGGACGTCCATGTAGCCCCACTCCTAATTTCCTACTTCTATGCATTAAGCAGAATCTGAAAGAGTTCTATGCTTGCATTTGTTTGAAATGGAGTTCAACTGTTTGTCCTATCCTAATGAAATGGAATCCCAAATTACTTGGATAACTGGTTTTATGCTTGGAAATCATAGAGAAAAATGGTCTGAGAAAAGGGCTAGTTTGCATGTCCCTTTGCCCCACTGAACCCTCCCTATTTTCAAGCTAAACTGATGGACTGGGCTTTAGAAGGAGAAAAGAGACCTATATTCTTATGTAGTCTGCTCACAAGACAGCTACAAGGGGGAAGAACTGCATTTGGGTTCCTGAGAATGGGAGTTAAAAAGGACCTTTAATACTCCTTGACTGTGATGGAATGGACTTATGAAGGCCAGGCTCAGGGAGATAAGTGTGTTCTTAGCCCCCAACAGGAGCGTGGGAAGTTCAAGAAGATGAGGCTGGCACCTCCCTAAGGAATTCATGGTGTTGTGGCTGGCTGGCTTGGGAACTAGGGTTCAGTGTGGGGAGATTTCTGTCTGGAGGTTGAAGCTAATAAACACAACAGAACTGTATTTGCATTGTCTCTTGGAGTTCTTTGGGTTGAACCTGATATTGACACCATGGACACAACCCTGCAATTTTCTTGGCAAGAAAAGAAAGAAGGGATTTTTCACTGTTATCTTCTTCACTGTTTTTTGCCTTTCCGGTCCACTCTGTGGCCCTAATATATCTGGAGGTTTCCCCTCCATGCGCTAACCAGGACCTGCCTGCTTTAACCCATTGAATTCAACTCAGACAAGGTAGCAATTAACAGACACATAGAGATAAACAGCATCTACATATTATTCAAAAGAGACAAAAGACCAGAAGATTGCCTCACCAGCAATCATCACCCAGACAAGCAAAGGTTACCACCAGGCACACAATCAAGCAGTGAACATATGCTAATCAAGGAACCACCAGAGGAGCAAAACAAAACCCCCACCCCCACCAGCACTGGCAAGGCATGCCACAGTATATAAATAGAGAGCAAACCCCATCCCATTTTAGCACTGAAGATGTTACCTAGCCGGGTAATGAAACATTTGCAAGAAAAGAACCAAGCTCAGAGAACCCCAAGGACTCCACAGTTCAACCCTGAGCTACACGTATTAACCTCTATTGGAATTCAATTAAGCCTATTTCCAGGAAAACTTGTATAAGATTCCAACCATAACATTACAAAGGCAGAACAACTTGACTGTAATATCACAACTTTAATATGCTGTTATCAACACCCTGAACTGGTGTATTGGATTGAGTTAGAATCATGCCTTTGGGTAGAGCTTTTCTCTGCCTTTGGATCCACAATGTTTCCTTTTTGAAAATGCAGTGCCTTTATATATTCATGTTTATGATTTACTTGACTAAGAAAATGACTTTTTTTTGCTTTACTGCATAATAAACCAGGCAGCTAATCATGAAATGCCACTGAAAAGGTGAAGCTTGCTTTGTTGACTTTAAAAATAAGCTTCTCCCTCTTTGTCTCCTATAAATCTATTCGTATGTGAGTCTTCACTTTCACAATCAATTCTGTAGAAAATAAAATCTTTGATTTCTTACTCACTGTCCTAAAATATAAAGCCCATTTGTTGTTTATAGAACAACCAGAGCATTCAGGATGGCATATTTTGTTGTGATCCGTATAAAATAATCATCAATAATCTGAGAGCTTTTTAATAATTCTCTCTTTTCCTGGTGTGACATTTCAAGATGACTTCTGCTTTCAAGTCTTTACAAAGTCTTCATAGAAGAGGGTTCCCCCCCCGCCCCAGGTTGATGACCATTTATATTTTCCATACTTATCCTGAGTAACATAGTTAGGCTTGGAAGTTTAGTTGCATTAGGTCTGGTGAGGACTACTGCTGCAAAGAAAAATGTGGGTAGTCACTAGGAGTTTAGTTTTACTTTTTATTTTTTAAAACAAAAACAAAAACAGTGCTATTCTTTCCCAAAGGGCTTTTCTGTTTGGTGACAGTGAGACAGAAATTTGCAAGGTAAGGATTGATAAGGGTCTGTAGCTTCTGACAGATGAACTGGAAATCATGTTGGCTGCTTTAGTTAAACTAAACATAGTTTAGTTAAACATAGTTACACTATGGAATTAATTACTAGAAGATATGATGAGGACAACCAATTTAGGTGATTTTAAAAATCATTCATGGAGTATAAGGCTCTCTGTGTTTACTCATATACTGTATATTCCAGGCAGAAACACATGCCCAAGGAAGCAACAATTAAAGAAGCTAGTGCTATCATACCCTATTTGTGAGCTTTTCATATTCAACCTTGTGTGACCCAAAGTGCAGGACTAGACTAGGCCCAATCCAGTAGAGCTATTCTAATGTTTTTACAGGAATCTGAACTTGGTAAAATGAATGAGCAAAGGAGTAGTTTTATGGTAATGCAGATTCTCAAAGTGATCAATACGCTTTTATTGCAATGACTACAGAGACAGCAATACAGCTAGAAGATTCTTCTTGTATGAGCGTGGATCTGGCTTTTGCAGTACATACTGCATACCTATACCTATAGTCACACACAGACAGGTTTACATGCACATTATTATCAGTACATTAAACCCCCCCCCCCCACTATTACAACTGTAACATTTCTGAAATCTCTGCATGTGTAGTTATATACCACAAGGGTTGTCCCCATACTCTTAGAACATAGGAATGGAGTCTTCATCTGTGACGTTACTCAATATGTATATTGATTCTGTACATTGCAAGCCATTATTTTCCAAACACTAAATACATGTAGGCAAGTAGGATAGGAAGGAGAAGTAATTCACACATATTCTTAAAGTTCCTCTCTTTTTCACCACTAATTCACAAGGTTTATTCCTGTGGCTAAGCGCTGAGAGGAAAAGCAGGTTCTGGACTCCCGGCACTAATGAAGACCTAATCTCAACAATGTTATGCAAAAGTGACTGAGATGCAGAGCAAAACATATTTTGTTTTTATTATTTATCCTAATGTTTAAGAGAATAATTGCTAAAGTGTACAAAACGTTCCATTCTGCCAATCCTTTCACACAAGGTGTTCTGTAGCCTCCTTACAGCATCTGTCTATCAAATTATTGTTCCACTTCCCATTGCTGGTATCAAAATGAAGGGTAACAAAATCACACAGAATAGGTTTTTCATGGCTATTGCTAAATATATATCTAGACTAGGCAAAGGGAATTATTTTCAGTATCTGTGGAGTTAATCACAGCTTGCTTTGTCTGATAGATTATTAATGGGATACACCACTGAGTTGTTTAGTTAATTGACAAAAAGGGTAGTTGAGAAGCTGCCAGTGCTATCTGTGTCTAGACTACAATGTGCTTGAAATATTCAGCGGGGGCATGCTTTAATATTCATTCCCTATTTTTCTGTAAAGCTTTACATGGCCTGTTGTGGGCTATAATATGGGCAGGAAGAATCTGTTTTCACTTGCAGGTTGTAATACAATTTGTAACACATTAAAGCAATGATCCTTCAATGTGCTGCCTCTGATAGTGGTTCCAATATAATAACCACAGCATGGCATTGAGGGAAGCATTGGCAGTATGTTCCATTGGTATTAAATTAACCATGAATAGTGAGGGCTATTTGGTTCAGTCCTATTATTCATGCATATTTTTTGCTGTATTGTCTCTTTATCCCTTTGAAGTTATACATATCCGTATTAATTTAATAAGCATGACAAAAATCCTGCAGTGCTACAAAGAAGGAATTACTGTTTTTTTCCCTCCCTGCTGAAGAAGCGTTCTTGTCCATTCATATATTTGATGCCTTATGAGCCTTAACAACAAAGCAACAGTCTTTTGCTTCCTGGATTTCATGCTACCTTGTTTGCTAGCAAATGTGAATAATATTAATATTAATAGCAAAAGAGGATGGGGATCATATTATACATAAAGAATGACTACACCTGTAAAGAAATTTATGACACTAAGGGTGAAAATCCTACTGAAAGCATTTGGGTGAATATTAAGGAAAAATGAAACAACGTCAATGTTGTGGCTGTGTTCTACAGGCCACTAACCAGGTAACAGATATATATGAAATCTTTGCAAATCAAATGGATGAGGTGTCCAGAAACACACCACTGTGGTAATGGAGGATTTCAACTACTCCAAGTGGGGGTAAAACTCTGCAGCAAGTGGGAGATCCAACAGGTTCTCAAGGTGCCTTGCAGATAACTTCATCATCCAAAAGCTAGAAGAAGGAATTAGAAGATCAATTATACTGTACTTAATACTTAGTAACAGGGAAGAAATGGGTGGAGAAGAAGAAAGTTGTAGGAATCTTGGGAAAGAGTGACCAGGTAATCCTAGAATTCACACATTACAGGGAGAGAGAACTGAAGGTATTCAGAGGAGTGTTCTCAGTTTCACAAGAGCTGACTTCAATAAGCTCTAGGAAATACTGTTCAGAAGGATTTGGAAAATTTTGAAAAGCGAGATAACTAAGGCCCAAACATAAACAATACCAAAGAGAAAGAAAAATGGGAGACAGCTGATGAGATCTGTGTGATAAAGAGCTCTCTCATAAACTCAAAACAAGTTTTAAAAAGGAGGCATATAACAAAAGCAGAATATAGAATAAGGCATACAATGAACATGTAAAATAACAACAATAACATATCTTTGGGGGGTTGTGCGGAACAAGAGGAGTCAAGGAAACATTTGGTCTGCTGGGTAGACCATGTTAACAAGATGATGATGGATAACAAAATAATTCTTATTTTGTCTTTTAGTAAAATGAAAAAGAGGTCCAACTTGTCAGAAGTTGGACTGTGTGAAGCATAAGAGAAATGCAGATAAAAACAAATAAGGGAGTGGAGAGAGAACACCTAGCTGCTTTGAATGATTTCAAGTCATCAGAGGTGGATGAATTACATCTCAGAGTGCTAAAGAAACTTGCAAAGATTATCTCAGAACCACTAACAATAAGTCCTGAGGTACAGAAGAAAGACTGAAAGATTGGATAAAAGCTAAAATTCTTTCTTTCTTTCTTTCTTTCTTTCTTTCTTTCTTTCTTTCTTTCTTTCTTTCTTTCTTTCTTTCTTTCTTCCTTCCTTCCTTCCTTCCTTCCTTCCTTCCTTCCTTCCTTCCTTCCTTCCTTCCTTCCTTCCTTCCTTTCTTCCTTTCTAGATGGGGTAAGACCCAGGAAACTACAGACCAGTCAGCTTGACACCAATACCTGGGAAAATCCCAGTAAAGGTAATTAAGCAATGGGTTTGCAAGCACTTAGAAAGGAACAAGATGATTACTAGAAGCCAGCATGGATTTACTAAAAATATGTCATACCAGACAAATCCTATTGCTTTTTGCATCAAACATCTAGATTAGTAGACCTAGGGAACACTGTAGTTGTAGTGCACCAAGATTTCATTAAAGAATATTACCATAGCCTCTTTCTTGATAAAATGAAACAATGTGGGATGGATGGTCCCACTCCAGATAGATTTGCAGTTGGTTGAACTACCATACTCAATGTGCATCCTTACTGTCTATAGTATGTCTGTAGAGCTCTGTCTTGGGCTCAGTTCTCTTCAACATTTCCATAAATGACTTAAGGAGATAGAAGAGATGCCCATCAAGTTTGTAGATGACATAAAGCTGTTTCTAAGCCAACACCTTAGAAGACAGGCTGAAAGTACAGAAGGATCTTGATAGGCTTGAACACTGAGCCCTATCCAACAAAATACTATTTAGTTGGGGGAAATATAAGGTTCTCCACTTAGATAGGGAAAACCAGAGGCATACATACATACAGATAGGCAGTACCTGGCTCAACAGTAGTTGCTGTGAATACTAATAGACCACAGATTAAGCATAAGCCAGAAGATCTTGATTTTTTTTCCATTAAGGAAAATTCCAAACACGTGATCAAGAAAACCTCAGCATCCCCTGAGAATGCCAGGTGAGACTAAAAGGGTTGAAGTGGGAGGATCAGGCTATGTTACAAGCCCATAAAAGCCATTACCTCCAAAAGGGTATTGGTCTTGCTCTCCATCCTTGATTGCTGCTCTTTCCCTGGCCCCTCCATTAAAGTCCCTATCCATATTTCTTCCCAAGTATTGTGTCAGGACTTGGCTATCAAAAGATCCTGTGGAACCCTGTCTCATTATTTCAGATAAGTCTACTCTCCAATTTTCCCCTCAAGTAGAAATTTAGTACTATATTCCACATCACTTTCTAACCTGTATTTAAGGTCTTCTGAAAGCCCTGCTTGACCATGTGGTTATCAACTCAATGCCAGTAGAATAAACTTATTCCTCTTTCCTGAATCCATTATAAATTAAAGTCCTAGCATAGTTAGGGTATTTTTCTTCTCACTTGCATTTACCCAGCCTATATCACAAATTCCTTTAACATGTGATTTCCCCACAGATTGTAACAATCTTCAGTTAATATTTTCTGCATCTTGAGTATTCATATGAGAAGATACTGTATTTATTTATTCATTTTGCTTTCCTGGTTATCATTGCAAAGTCTTTTTTAAAATCTTGGAATTTGAAAGGCAGACTGATATTCTACCTCAGTGTGGGATGTATCTTCCCCAAACACTATTTTCCTTCAATCAAGGTTTCCAGGAATTGTTCCACATGCAAGATTTTTTATATGTATACTGTACATACATATATATATATGCATGTATTAATGTATAAATGCACAGTTATAACGTCTGCTTTTAGTACAGAAAGAAAAATAAAAGCTATTGGTATTTAACATGAAGATTGCCTGTTAGTCACAACTTTTATTGACATCTCGTTGTGTTTTTGAAAGAACCTTTTTGCTTGGCTCTTTACCAATGACCTTTGTTCTTGTGATTGCAGCTGAGAGAGAGAGAAGAAAGAGAATCAGCAGTTATCCTTCTTCTCTCCGCTTCTTCTGGTAAGCTTTTTGGCTGATGTTCCAGAACATGCAGTGAGAGAGGATTAAAGGCCATAATAGTGGATGGAACCAAATCACACTTTTATGATTTCCCCTTTCTTTACTGTGTTTCATACCGAGCTTTGTTCCACTCTAGTAGCTGTCAGCAATGAGCTGGAGAGTGTGACCACTGAAGCTTCTCTGAGGAAAGAGGATGTGTAAAAAATTGTGATGGCAAATATATGCCAGAGTTAATATAATTTCTTGAACAGAATGCTAATGAAATGCCAGGCTGCAATGGAGTAATACAATCTCTATAGGCACACCAAGCATTCTATCTGTAAAGGAGATTTCTTAAGAATAGGGACCTTGCACCATATATCATTCCCAATGTCAGTGGAAGAAAAAAGGGTATCTGTTTTTGGTCTGACACTGCAACTTAGCCCAATCACTTATGCTGAACAAGGGCAAAGGAAACAGGACAGGAAAGAGAGGGAAGGGTTGAGAGTAGCTATTACCAGCTGTTTTGATTTAACCAGAGGCTAAATATTGCATTGTTAAAATACTGAAGTAGGAGCCTCTAATGAGTTGTTTCTATATGCATTTACATGTAATAAAATGTGTGAATACAACAAAAAAGTTGGCAAACACATTAATTACACAGGTATGCTCATCAGGGACCTGTGATTAGTGGAATCATTGTTCATATTTTCTCCTGTTGCTGCCTTCAGAATATTAAGCTAGCTAGTTATTTTGGCAACAGTAACTTATCAGCCAGTTTTGTTTTGCTATGTTCTTTTCATATTAGAAATAAATTTTTAAGTTAAATATCTCATTCATATCATTATATCAAATGACACAAATGTTTTGTTGGATCAGGCAAAGGGGACCTGAAGTCACTGATGCCATCTTGTACAAGTAGCACCATTTGGAATTTATCCATGCTTTGAACAAGGTTGGACCATCATCTGTAATATCTTGCTCCACTGATCCTAATTCCTCAAATTACACAGGTTCAACAAAGTCAAGGCCAACTGTTTATTTTTAAACAGTTCTAAGTGTAGGTATTTCATATGGCCTGTATCCTTGCAGGGCATCCTCCTGTATGTAAGATTTCCCATTTTGTTATATGGAAGTGATAGTTGGGCATGTCAGAAGAAAAGGAACCATATTTTTGTACCTGTCATGCTGAGTGCACTTTATAGAGAGCAGTAGCAGGTCAGCAGATGATGTTGGGGAACATCCTTGAAGAAGGATTCAGAAAGACTTCTGACAAAACAGTATGCTGATTGGGTAGCAATTAAAACTTTACTACAGTTATCTGAGGGACTGCCTATTTCCAACTGTTTCTATCTGCCTGGTATGTTCGAGCAGAGTGGGTATGCTGCAGGTCCCATCTGTTAAACGTTGTTATCTTGTGGGACTGAGGGAGCAAGCCTTCTTTGTCATTGCCTCTGCCTTCAGGAATAGTGTCCCCCCAGAGATACGGATGACGTTCACTCTCCTGGGGTTCCAGAAATCCCTTAAAACTAGGCTCTCTTCCCAGGCCTGGGGTTAATGTTTGGGGGGCCCTGCTGTGTTTTAATTGTAGGGGCTGTTTTTAGTCCAGGCTGTCTCATTTTGTTTCTGTTTTTAACAGTTTTGAGCATGTACAGGTAGTCCACAGGTTAAGAATGAGTTCCGTTCCCAAGGTCTGTCTTTACGTCAAATTTGTATGTAAGCCAGAACAGCATTATTGTATAATACTGTATAAGTAGTATTGTGTAATGAACTTGAACCATTGTGCATTTAACTTGAATCATCATGTATTTAACTCAAATTTTGCTACATTAGGTTCCGTTCTTAACTATGGTTTGTCTGTAAACTGGGTGTTCTTAACCCAGGGACTACCTGTACTGGCTTTTGTAAGCCACCCAGAGTCTATTGGACTGGGTGGCTATAACAAATTGAATGAATGAATGAATGAAGGAAGGAAGGAAGGAAGGAAGGAAGGAAGGAAGGAAGGAAGGAAGGAAGGATAAATAAATGGACTACGTTAGCTATATATCTTCATAGTGGACTTAGGTACAGAAATCCTTGTTTTTACCTTCCAAGTGGAGGCAATCCTAGATCAAAATGTTCTGTGTTATAATTGTTGTTGTTGTTTAGTCGTTAAGTCGTGTCCGACTCTTCGTGACCCCATGAACCATATTGCGCCAGGCCTTCCTGTCCTTCACTGCCTCCCTGAGTTTGCTCAGTTTCATGCTCATTGCTTCAGTGATGCTATCTAACCATCTCATCCTCTGCCGTCCTCTTCTCCTTTTGCCTTCAATCTTTCCCAGCATCAGGGTCTTCTCCAGAGATCTCTCTTCACATTAGGTGACCAAAGTATCTGAGCTTGAGCTTCATTATCGATCCTTCCAATGAGCAATCAGGGTTGATTTCCTTTAAGATTGACTGGTTTGACCTCCTAGCAGTCCAGGGGACTCTCAAGAGTCTTTTCCAGCACCACAGCTCAAAGGCATCAATTCTTCGGCGCTCAGCCTTCTTTATGGTCCAGCTCTCACAGCCATACATTACTACTGGAAAAACCATAGCTTTGACTATGCGGATCTTTGTCGGCAAGGTGACGTCTCTGCTTTTTAATATGCTATCTAGGCTTGCCATAGCTTTCCTCCCAAGGAGCAAGCGTCTTTTAATTTCATGGCTGCAGTCTCCATCTGCAGTGATCTTGGAGCCCAAATAAATGAAGTCTGTTACTGCTTCCATTTCTACCCCTTCTATTTGCCAGGAATTGATGGGTCCAGATGCCATGATCTTAGTTTTTTTAATGTTGAGTTTCAAGCCAGCTTTCGCACTCTCCTCTTTCACCCTCATCAAGAGGTTCTTTAGTTCTTCTTCACTTTCTGCCATTAGGGTGGTATCGTCTGCATATCTGAGGTTGTTGATGATTCTCCCTGAAATCTTAATTCCGGCTTGTGATTCCTCCAGCCTGGCATTTCTCATGATGTACTCTGCATACAGGTTAAATAAGCATGGTGACAGTATACAGCCTTGTGGTACACCTTTCCCTATTTTGAACCAATTGGTTGTTCCGTGACCGGTTCTAACTGTTGCTTCTTGGCCCGCATACAGATTTCTCAGGAGACAGGTAAGGTGGTCTGGTACTCCCATCTCTTTAAGAATTTGCCACAGTTTGTTGTGATCCACACAATCAAAGGCTTTTGCATAGCCAATGAAGCAGAAGTAGATATTTTTCTGGAATTCTCGTGCTTTCTCCATGATCCAGAGAATGTTGGCGATTTGATCTCTAGTTCCTCTGCCTCTTCGAAACCCAGCTTGTACATCCGGTAGTTCTCGGTTCATGTATTGCTGAAGCCTAGCTTGTAGGATTTTGAGCATAACCTTGCTAGCATGTGAAATGAGTGCAATTGTGCGATAGTTTGAGCATTCTTTGGCATTGCCCTTCTTTGGAATTGGAATGTAAACTGACCTTTTCCAATCCCGTGGCCACTGTTGTGTTTTCCAAACTTGCTGGCATATTGAGTACAGCAGTTTAACAGGATCATCTTTTAGTATTTTAAATAACTCAGCTGGAATACTGTCATCTCCACTAGCTTTGTTGTTAGCAATGCTTCCTAAGGCCCACTTGACTTCACTCTCTAGGATGTCTGGCTCAAGGTCAGTGATCACACCAGCGTGGACATCAGGGACATTAAGATCTTTCTTGTATAGTTCTTCTGTGTATTCTTGCCACCTCTTCTTAATCTCTTCTGCTTCTGTTAGGTCCCTGCCTTTTTTGTCCTTTATCATGCCCATCTTTGCACTAAACATTCCTTTCATATCTCCAATTTTCTTGTAGAGATCTCTAGTCTTCCCATTCTATTGTTTTCCTCGATTTCTTTGCATTGTTCATTTAAGAAGGCCTTCTTATCTCTCCTGGCTATTCTCTGCATTCAGTTGCTTATATCTTTCCCTTTCACCCTTGCTTTTCGCATTCCTTCTTTCCACAGCTATTTGTAAAGCCTCATCAGACAGCCATTTTGCCTTCTTGCATTTCTTTTTCTTTGGGATGGTTTTAGTTGCTGCCTCCTGTACAATGTTACAGACCTCTGTCCATAGTTCTTCAGGCACTCTGTCTACCAAATCTAATCCTCTAAATCTGTTCATCAACTTCACTGTGTACTCACAAGGAATATGATCTAAGTCATACCTGAGTGGTCTAGTGGTTTTCCCTACATTCTTCAATTTAAGCCTAAATTTTGCAGTAAGAAGCTCATGATCTGAGCCACAGTCAGCTCCTGGTCTTGTTTTTGCTTTCTGAATAGAGCTTCTCCATCTTTGGCTGCAAAGTATATAATCAATCTGGTTTCCATATTGACCATCTGGTGATGTCCATGTGTAGAGTCGTCTCTTGTGTTGTTGGAAAAGAGTGTTTGCTATGACCAGCTTGTTCTCTTGACAGAACTCTATTAGCCTTTGCCCTGCTTCATTTTGTACTCCAAGGCCAAACTTGCCTGTTATTCCGATTACTCCTTGACTTCCTACTTTAGCATTCCAATCCTCTATGATGAAAAGGACATCTTTTTTTGGTGCTAGTTCTAGAAGGTGTTGTAGGTCTTCATAGAACCGGTCAACTTCAGCTTCTTCGGCATCAGTGGTTGGATTACTGTGATATTGAATGGTTTGCCTTGGATACGCACTGAGATCATTCTGTCGTTTTTGAGGTTGTATCCCATTACTGCCTTTCCCACTCTCTTATTGACTATGAGTGCAACTCCATTTCTTCTAAGGGTTTCTTTCCCACAGTAGTAGATATAATGGTCACCCGAATTAAATTCACCCATTCCCGTCCATTTCGGTTCGCTGTTTCCCAAGATGTCGATGTTCAATCTTGTCATCTCATGTTTGACCACATCCAGCTTGCCTTGGTTCATAGATCTTACGTTCCAGGTACCTATACAATATTGTTCTTTACAGCATCGGACCTTCTTTTCGCTTCCAGATACATCCACAGCTGAACGTCCTTTCGGCTTTGGCCCAGCCGCTTCACTCTTTCTGGAGCTACTTGGAATTGCCCTCCGCTCTTCCCCAGTAGCATATTGGACACCTTCCGACCTGAGGGACTCATCTTCCGGCGTCATATCTTTTAGCCTTTTAACATTGTCCATGGGGTTTTCTTGGCAAGGATACTGGAGTGGGTTGCCATTTCCTTCTCCAGTGGACCACATTTTGTCAGAACTCTCTGTCATGACCTGTCCGTCTTGGGTGGCCCTGCACGGTATAGCTCATGGCTTCACTGAGTTACGCAAGCCCCTTCGCCACGACAAGGCAGTGTTCCATGAAGGGGGTGTTATAATTAAGTTGTTACAAATGTAATCTTTGTACTCAAATAAATAAAAATGGGCATAAATATGATGATCTAACTTAATGATTTATTTATATGATTTATATGGCCACCCATCTAGTGCAAGTGACTCTGGGTGGCATACAAAGATTAAAAGCACATGCACATACACACAAAACTCAACTACAATATATAACTGCTGGGACCCAAGAATAAACAATAGCCCCACTTAAAGAAGAAATAAAATCACATCATCAACAGTAGAGCTCATCTAACCTCCTCACCTGAATGCCTGGGGAAACAACCAGGTTTGGGGCCATCGGAATCTCCTGGGGGACACTGTTCCAAAGGGCAGGTGCTGCTACACAGAAACCACAATTCTGGGGTTCAACAAGATGGCATTGTTTAATAGAAGAGACCCAGAGCATGTCTTCCCTACTAGATCTTGTGGAACGAGCAGAAACATTGGGAGAAAGGCCATCCAACAAGTAGGCTGGCCTATACCTTGTAGGGCTTTACAGGTAACAACCAGCACCTGGAAGTCTTCTGGGAGTGAATGCAGTTCATGGAGCAACAATAGTGCATGGGCAGAACAAGAAAGAGCAAAACCTGCCCACATTGCTGCGGGTGGTCCAATGATGGTCTTTTATGCGTTGGATCAACATTTCAATGAAAAGTCATTATAAAAGTTTGAATTCACCTTTTGTCATAAGAACTATGACATAAAAACTATATGTCATGGGTGTTTTTGTGTTTTTAATCTTTGTGCACTGCCCTGAGTCACTTGCATGAGATGGGCACCCATATAAATAATTTAAACAGACAAACATTCAGGGAATATATTGATTACAACATTTCTATCTGTGAATACTGTAACTGGTCAGGTCTACCTAGCTGGCATAAAATAAGATAGGATTTTTTTTTTTAAGGTGTCTTCAGTATCACACAGATACCTTTTTTTTTTTTTTTTGCTTTCAACCACCAATTGGGTTCTACTTTAATTGTTTCATTAAACTATTTCAAAGTCCATCTGAAAACCTCATTTGTTCCTCCTTAACTTCATTTCCCTTCTGATGCCCTGCTCTGAGAATGAATTATGGAAATTGGAGAAAAAGTAATTGGTTGCCAGACTAAAAACTGGTGGGAATATGCAGGGAATGCTGTATATGAATAATAACTCAGAGGCATTAAATAATAGGAGGAGAGAGAGAACTATAGGTCAGTGAAGAGATGAATCTTCTTAATACTTCTTCAGTGTTAAAGAAAAAAATGTTAGAGCTTTTTAATTAAGTGTTTATAGACAAATCATTTTGGGTTTAATTAAAAAAAACTAAATATATTATGTAATAACTTTAATTGATTTTTTGCACTAAGAAAAATTTAAAGCAATCAATGAAAGCAAATGCTTAATTTAAATTGGTTTTGGGAAAATGCTAATCATTTGACTGAATGGATCACAAATGAATGCATAAAAAATTTATGGTACTCAAAGGATGTTCATAATCTCCCCAAGAGTTGTTTAATATTAAAATACTTAAGCATTTAGATTAGGTTATGGTTAGATCAGAAAGTTTTTATTTAATTTTCAACAATCATTGTTAGCTTGCATTAGAGGAAAACTTGAAAATTCTAAGGCATCAGCTAAAATTTCATTTTGATTGAAAAATCAATTTACACAATGAAAGTCTGAGACTTTAACAATGTTATCAAAAAGTTATTATTTGAAAGTAGTGTATTTTTTGCTGTAGCTGCAAAGCATAACTCTGCTATATAAATACGATCCCTTCTCTTATAGTGTCTGCTTTTGTTGGGCAGGTATTGCTCCAAAAATATTGGTTTGGAAGTCATCCAATATCAAGTCAAAATCTTGATTCTACAAGAATGCACTCTTTAAACTGTGTCCAGATTCTACTCAGGGACACTCTAATCAAATGAAGAAATGCAGCTGCTTAGTGAAAAGATGACGAACAGATGGAGAGTATATCATATCTGAAGTACTGAATTTTACCTGGGCATAATACCATTAAATGGAAGAAAATAAGTAGGAAAAATGGTGGAAGGGAGATTCTACATTATAATGAAGAACATCTAGGAGCTTTAACTTAGCAAGCTTCTAGTATACCTTTATTAAGTCTAAGTACTCATTAAATCGAAATGCTAAAGCTTAACAAACCAGGGAAATGAACAGCAGAAGGTCATGTGACCATCATGCAACACCTCACCATCACTGATTTTGTAATGCTAAGTGTTGCATCAGCACTAATGAACAAGTAGCACAATTACAGCAACTTCTTGAATTAATTCATAAACAAGGTGTGTGATTTCTTGGAGATGAGGAAGTCAATTGTTCAACACGTAGGGTAGCAAAGTACCTCTGTCTCTATGGTGTCTGCCAGATTTCTTTCATACCTGAGTTAATTTGATTTTTGGGGCCTTGGAGTCTGATAGCCTTCAAGACTGATCAAGTTTATAAGATGTAAACTTTCATAAGCAGCTCAGTTGGTTAGTCTTGAAGGTGCTAGCAGAATCCATGTTTATATGGCTCTACCCTTAGCTCCATTATGAAAGAGGTTTTTTTTTAGATTCTTTCATTTTAATTTTTCGAAAAGGAAGTTGACATACAGCAAAGCAAAGTTTAATACACAAGAATTATTTTTATTTCTAGGAATGTATATGGCTCTGATATAAGTTTCATAGGCATTCTTAGAAAATAAAAATGGTGCATTTGGAAGTGTGTCTATTTGCCTAGAGAAAGAAAAAATAAAAAAAAATCCTTGGAAATCAGAAGGTATGCTAATGTGCAGCCTCCAGTGAACTGATGATTTGTTACAGCCATGTCTGCTGTGACATTCTTTTTGTGACTATATAAGCTCCCCTTCCTCCATGGCAACCATTTTTTGATAGCATCTGTGTCACAATCTAAAAATTCTAGATGTTTCTACTGACCCATAAAATATTGCCTGTCCTTGTTCAATAGACCATGAAAGGGTTTCTGCTTGCATCAACAGAAACAAAGTATTAGATCTGATGCCAAGATAAACATCGTGTTTTTTCTGAAGCATTGACTCCAAGAACCAGACTGCCCAGTAAGTTTATCTATAGGTAAAACACCAACATGGAATAGGGCTTTTTCCACCTTCACACTGACCTCCCTGAAAAAAAAGTGACAAGATAGAATAAACACGCATTAAGACAAAACATGACATGCTGTTTCATCACAATTTCCACCCTCTTTTTGGCAAGAAAGCAATTGCAGGTGAAATAAAGGTGGGATATAACTTTCTATAAATCTTGGCATACCTTAGATTTTGTAGTTAGAATAATGGATGGCCAACTGCATCTTGCTGACTGACCCTAAGAACATAACAATATAAGCAGTGTTCTGCTGGATCAGACTCCTGGCCCATCTAGTCCAGCAGTCTGTTCTCTCAGTGGCCAAACAACTTCACAAGGAAGCCCACTAGTCTCCCAGAAGATGGCCTTCAGAGACAGTCACACTGCCATCAAGGCTAATAGCCATTGATCCCCCTTGACTTCCATGAATAGGTCCAACCCTTTTTTAAGCCAGCCAAGCTGATAGTCAGCACCACATCTCATGGCAGTGAATTCCACTGTTGTTGTTTAAAAAAAAAAAAAATCCTTTTGTCTGTCCTGGTTCTTCCAGGATTCAGTTTTGTTGGGTAACCTCTGGTTCTAGTATTTTGAGAAGGAGAAAATAGCTTCTCCTTGTCCACTTTATCCACAGCATGCATAAAATTGTACACCTCAATCATTTGCCTCCTTTCTAGACTAAAAAGCCCCAAATGTCACAACCTTTCCTCACAGGGATACTGCTCTAGCCATTATTCATCTTAGTTGCCCTCCTTCGAAACTACTCTAGCTCCACTATAAACTTTTTGAGGTGTGGCAACAAGAACTGCACACAATAGTCCAGATGTGCTTGCACCATTGATTTATATAATGGCATAATGACATTGGCATCTCTATTGTCAGTACCATTTCTTATTGCCCCTAACATGCCTTCTTTTTTTTTACAGTTGACACACTGTGCTGACACCTTCATTGAACTGTCTACTATTAGTCCAAGATCTCTTTCCTTATCAGTGACTGCTAGTTCTGATCCCATTAATTTGTATGAGTACTTAGGATTTTTGGCACTCATGTGCATCACTTTATACTTGCTCACACTGAATGACACCTGTCATTCGACACCCACTCCAATAATGTGCAGAGATCCCTTTGGAGCTCTTTGCAGTCCCTTATTGCTTTTACACTCTGAACAATTTAGTGTCATCAGCAAACCTGGATATTTCACTAGTCATGCCTGATTCCAGATCATTTATAAGCACTGGCTGTAGGACAGAACTATGAAGGACCCCACTAGTTACACCCCTTCATTGTATGACATGTCCATCTACTCCCGCTCCTTGATTTCTGTTCTTTAGCTAGTTGCTTATCCACAAGAAGATTATACCAGCAGAATAATGCAATGTTGTGAAATCTTACTGAGCCCATGCAAGATCAGCAGCACACGCCTAAGCCAGTTTTCCTGGTATGGGAGACTTCCATTTTTCTACTGTCATTGTTTTAAAAGATAACACATCAAAAATAAAAAATCACATGAGGCATAACTTCTAAACAAATAACAAAAACCATGTATGAATCAGATTGAATTTAGGACTGTACAGTCACACACAGAGCATATATTTATAATTAGAAATAGAAATATAATTCTGTTTTTTCTTTACATTGTATAATACTTCCCTGTGTATTCTATAAATGCTGAATTTCTGAGAGGCGAAAAAAACCCCCTACTATACATTTGTTGATTCAAAGAAAATGTATGATGAAGTGAATATGCTTGAATTATGGAATGTTTGTACTACAGTGAAGTTGGTCATTGGTCGTGGAATGTGATATAAGATGGAGGTGAAGCATGTGCAACAATAAATGAAATGCTTAGTGAATGAAACAGGAAGAAGGAGAAAGTCGTGTGATGTATGACCCCTTGATTGTTTAATCTATTTACGGATAAATGTATAAGGAATGCTACCTATCTATCTATCTATCTATCTATCTATCTATCTATCTATCTATCTATCTATCTATCTATCTAAGAATTTTACATAAGTAAAAGATAAACATGAAGATAGGTAAAGAAAAATTAAGAAAAAAGTAGAAGATAAAAGTGCAGGAAATAATACATGTAGAAAAAGATATTTATTTATTTGTTTCTTTTTTTTTTAAATTTCTTGGCTGCCCAACTCTAGTGGACTTTGAGCAGCGTACAAAACTAGGAGAAGCATAAAAACAGAAAAAAAATTGAATCACACTAGCAGCCCAGCCTAAAATAATCTAATAGCAAAAACAACAGCACAAAACAGCAGCCACTGAACAAATAATAAACATCAACCCCAGACCTGGGACCAAAGCCATATTTTCAAAGCTTTCTGGAACCCCATATAAAGAAGTGACTTCTGATTTCTTTACAGCAGTTACAAGCAAACTTAATATCTCTCTTCCCTCTTCAAGGTTATGTTACATGGTTCCCTTCTTCCCATATTCAACCATTTTTAATTAGGAAATTCATAAATCACCAATTCATTTTTTCCCCATTTTCAGCAAAAAGTCATTTTATGAAAGTACTTTTATGAAAGTACTTATTGTTTTATCCCTAATCAAACAGATTGATTCTGCCATCTTCACAATCCACTCCTCCCTTGTGGGTATTTCAGTATGTTTCCATCTTTGTGCAAAAAATAGTCTCACTGTATAAGGAATGCTTGAGGTATTACCAAAGTAGTTGTGTTTGACAAGGAAAGTGGAATTAACATAAAGGTGAAAAAATAAATTTTTGTACTTTGGTAGAATGTTTACTAAATATGGGAAAATCATTGGATAAAACTGAAGATACACAAAAAAGTGAATTGTATGTGGTTTGAATAGTGTAACATATGTGGCTTGAATAGAAAAAAATGAGTTGCATGTGATCTATTTCAAGGAATGCATGTTTGTCAAAAGAAGCTAAAATGGCAATATGCTTCCCATTTTCTCATATGGAAGTGACATTTGGGAATGTCAAAAAATAAGTTGAATTCTGTAAGAATAGTATATTTATGAAGTGTATGTGGACTTATGAAGAGACAGGATCAAGAATGAATGGGTGCTGAATGAATATGGACTGAATGCAAAAGTGAGTCACCCGTACAAATGAAGAATGTTGAGTTCATTTGGCCATATAGAAAGAATCAATAAGGATAACATTGCAAAACAAATGTATGAAAGAAGAGTGAATGGATCAAAGGAATGGGAAGACTGAGAAATTTGTGTTAGATGGAGTTTATGAGCTCTTCAAAACGACAGGAGTGGAACAAAAGCTAATGTGTGAATGAATGTGCTGGAAGCAAGGCTGGATTCAAGGATGTGCATGTATAGAGAGATGTCATGAATAGTGTTGGTGTAAACAAGATGTGGTTAGATGTTCTATTGTTTTTATTTTTCTTCTGTCTTTAAATTCTTTTGCTTACTGCTTCTTTTTTCCTTTCTGCATTTTGCATAGCCATAGCTTCCCCAAAAGAGAAGCAGTGTGATGCTTATGCAAACATGTAAGCTGTTAAACAGGATTATTGACAGGGCTCTATATTTTTAGAAATGCTTTGTCAACATTGCATCATTTCTAGCTGATAT
Source organism: Python bivittatus (assembly GCF_059951505.1). Classification (NCBI taxonomy): domain Eukaryota; kingdom Metazoa; phylum Chordata; class Lepidosauria; order Squamata; family Pythonidae; genus Python; species Python bivittatus. The sequence goes on along the minus strand of NW_028277112.1, from coordinate 32,540,831 downwards.
CATAGCTGATATCACTATCAACAGCTCTATTCATTGTCAAATAGGAATGTAGTGAATCATGGTATTTGCCACCTATAGTTGTGAAAAAAGTAGGATAAGTGACTATTTGGAGAGAAAGGGAATGGGATTTTCTAAAACTTCATAATTTCCAGAAAATATCTATTTTAGTCTCTAGCAGCAAAAACAAAACAAAACAAAACCCCAAAGATGAAGAAATGTATAATGACCTCAGTTTTATGGATGATGGAATGGACTGAGATATGCAAATGCATCCTAATCTTATTTATAATTAAGATTAATTAATAGATTGAAAGAGGTTTAACAGATTTGGATTTTAGAATAACAGCAATTTCTCTAATATAATGAAGTACCTCTTCCTTAATGCTGCATTTTTATGCATTTTTTGAAGAGTGGATAACGGCTTCATAAAAGTGTGAATTTTGGCACCTAGCTGAATTCTTTCACTTTGGGGAAGTATGAGTGGGATTACATAAAAATCCAAGCTAAACAACAGCAGCAAAAAGTCACCTTTCATTATGCTTTTTTTTTTTTTTTTTTAATTCTAGTCAGTTATCTCTAAGGCTGCTGGGAGATGGAATGAAGCCACTTTCATTTCTCTTCTGAGACTTGGTTCCCAACTTCTGCCTACTTTTAAAATACAGTTTTTCTCCCTGGCAGAAAGGAAAGAGAGGGAATCCCCTTGTGTATGCGATCTCCAGCCATGCCTCACTTAAGCCTCAGTTGGCTTGAATGTGCATTGAAACTCAGAAGGTGTTGGCTGTCAGGGAATGTGAGTGGAGACGAAAAGCTTCCAGTGAGCTGTTATGGCAAACTGACGTTCCTCTAGAATAGAGGAACACATTGCAGCTGAAAACAGCACCCAAATGCAGGATTTGGGCTGCTGAAATCTTTCTGGAATAAAGCAAAATTACAAGATTACCCACCTGTACTCTGTACAGCTGTTTTTTTGCAAGCAGACAACAGGAACTGTGTTTCTGTGGTTGGCTGTGATTGGCCGGGAGTCACAGGATTCCATCATGCTTGTAGCTGCTAAAGTCCCCTATATGGGCTTTAAGTTTGATGGAGGATCATCTCTTAATCACTTTCCTCCATCAAAGGATCTTAATTTTTCCTCCCTTTGGCTGTTTTTTATTTTTTTTAAAAAAGATTGAGAACCTTCAGACTGGCAAGTTTATTGAAATCACCATGTGAGTCTCCTTCAATCCTTTTTAAAAAAAGTTTAACTATAAGTTTAAAAATTTGTACTTTTTGGAATATACAGCAAAAGGATGATTATTGTTGGCTTTAGAAAGTTTTAAATGGATTAAGGGCTCAGATGGGCTTGATTTAAGATTTTGAAGTTAATTGAAAGGATCCTTTCTCATGGCAAATTCTTTTTGCTTATACTCTGAAACTAATAAGATGACTTTGAAGGTTAGACACTAGAGGGCAACAGACATCTTAAAAGAAATGTTTGATCTATGGGTACAGGACGTTTTTGAACTATTTAATTCTATACTAAAATTAGAAGGTGTTATTGAAGAGGAACAAGCCCCATTGAATAACACTGAAATTGACTTACAGGTGGATTTAAAAATTACAGTTTGCAAGAAAGAGATGGAAATAATGGATTTACAAATGAAATTGGATGATGACTTAGACATAAAAAAGATATGCAAATAATAAATCAGAAGAGCAATGTGGATTATTTTCTTTTACTGGATTTACAAAAGGAGTTTGTTGGAGTTGCCACACTGGAAGTACAAAGGGTGCCTGACAAAGGTGATTCTTGTCTCAAGAACCTGGTAGCCTAAGTGTTTTTGTGGAATTTGAAGGTGCTACATTGAATTTTGAGACAAGAGGCAAAGAGAGTATGAGAAGGCAGATGTTATAACTTTCTTTGAGGAATGTAATGATCATTGGGAGAAAGAAAAAAGAATACAGAATTGGTTCATCTGATCAAGGTTAAAATAATGGGTTGCTCTTTCTGGCAATGTTTAACAGCTTCTTGATTGGGATTGGATGATGATGGTCATTTCTGATAATCTTTTTTTTTTTTTTTTTTGACTGGGACTGGACTTTGATTATTTGAAGAGGAGAAATAGGGGGGAACTGTTTAAATGGAAAGGAAGGATTCAGACTGAGTGTAATAGATATAAATTGTAATGCTTAAGTTATTGTTTCTGATAACTTTTGCTGATTAATATGGAGAGATGAGGTTTTAGAGACTGGCTTGTAGAGAATGGGGTTAGGGATGGAATGAAGAGGTGTTTGGTTGTATTTTAAGAGATAGTGATAAATTAATCTTGATTATACTTGCTGGGGATGAAGGAGGAAGTTTTATTTTCTAATTTTTTTCCTTTTTTTTTCTTTTTCTGAACTTTTAATTTTTTAAAAAAAACAAATGTATTTCTGTATTATGTAGTTGTATTAGTTTTATTTGTATAATATAATCTTTAATAACATTATTGGGAAAAAAAGGTAACGTGAGTGGACACTTGCTTGCCCATTTATTATGGACCAGCTTGAAGCTCTGTTAATATTCAGTAACAGAAGGAAGCAAATATCTGAAAATTCAAAATGGGTAAATACTTTCCCACAAAACTGAATGAATTTAGTTTTGGGGAAAGTACAGTTTCCACTGGGGAGGGCAATTCTTCACAAGGTAGTTTCCAAAATCGTTGATCAGGTCAAGTTTATTTGTCATTTCCTGAAGCATCCCTATTTGGGATATTTAATTATTAAGGGGGTTGTTGCTCTCTGAGCTTGGTTTTTTCTTGCACATGTTTCATTATCTAGCTAAGTAACATCATTAGTGCACACTGATGATGTTACCCAGCCTGATAATGAAATATCGGCAAGAAAACAACCAAGCTCAGAGAGCACTAAAAACTCAACCATTCAGCCCTAAGGTACATTTGTTGTCTTCTACTAGAATACTTAATTATGCTTTACTTGGCCAGTCCATATTGTTATTAAAAAACCTGGTAGCCTAAGTGTTTTTGTGGAATTTGAAGGTGCTACACTGAGCAGCCAGAAAGGGATAATGTACAAAATTGTGCACATATGGCATAATAGTTAATAAATAAAGGGGAGGGAAAAATAAGAATTTGGACTAAAGATTGGTATGAATATCTTTACTGGAAAGGCTCAGAGGCAGGCTTGAGAAGGGAAAATCTTTCCATTGCTTGTGTCATTTCAAATGAAGCAGGGCGATGCAATCAAGAATTCAGTATAAGGAATAATTCTGTACACTCAGGGCAATGGGAAAGTTGACCCTTTTCAGTGCTTGCTTCTATATAAAAAAAGACAATCTCAATACCTTTGCACTAAAAGAAGCTGAAATAGATGAAAATGTAAGAAATTGCATTATCTATGAGGAAAAGTGGGTTGGATTTTACAGAAAATGGGGTTGCATTTCTTATTCATGTATTTTCTTTAAACTTTTTAAGCAGAAAGTGGTTGGGATAGTTTTCTAGTCCATACACAACATTTTTTAAAAAAGCCTTTTGTTGAACTGCAAAAAGCAAGGTTGCCACTGCAGAAATTATCTTTCTGTTTCCATTTTTATTTATTACTTCATTTGATTCTGCCATTCCCTAAAGAAACTCAGTGCAGCATGCACAATCACACACGCAGACACACATCATTCCCATCCATATACCCAACCTGTTGGATAGATTAAACTGAAAGAATATATCTGGCCCAAAAGGAATCAGAAAGCTTTATATCTTTTGTTTGTTTATTTGTTTTGATTCAGATGTTATCTTTCCCTGAAACAGAATTAAAATTTTACTAAATAACTGCATTCTTGTACAGCAATAAATGCTTCCCAATAAATGGGTTTGTGAGACAGTATCCGGGGCAAGATGCTGATGATTTATTTATTTATTTTATTTTATTAATCAAATTTATATGCCACCCATCTCACTATATAAGTGACCCTAGGTGGCCTGGCTAAAAGTGATAAAAAACTATAAAAATCTTGACAAAAATATACAAAAGCTAAAAGACAGAGAGAGCGTCCTCAAACCACCAACCACCCCCCATACTGCGAACCCTGTTGGGTCCCCATGCTAGTTGATAGAGCCAGGTCTTAATGCTCTTCCAGAAGGTCAGAAGAGTGGGGGCCAATTTCACCTCAGGGGGCAAGATGTTCTACAGGGCAGGGGCAATGGCAGAAAAGGCTCTCTTCCTAAATCTTGCCAGTCAAAGTTCTGTAGCTGATGGGATCCGTATCATGTCCTTCCTGCTGGACCAGGTGGGATGGATCAATGTAACAGGGATGAGATGGTTCCTCAGGTAACTTGATTATAAAAGATAAAGTGGCATTGATCAATAATATGTAGGCATTCATGTATCAGTATTAGCATACTGCTAGTGTGTATCATCTCACCATGAACATCAATTAAAAAACCAATGCTTTGGTCATTAAATCATCCTTCTGAAAGGATTCCTGAATTCCATGTTTTCTTAACATTATTGATGACAAAATTCAAAATGGCACAAGCCAACTTACTGCATGTATCTGCAACAGAGCTTTTCCCTCTTCTCTATCCATCTTTAGGTGCCACTTACTCCAACTCTGCCCATGTGAGAATTCACCAGTATTTCACAGCAAAACTGAGGATGCAAATGGAGCTGCAGGAAATGGAAACGTGTATCTCAGTCTCCTGACTGCAACCACCCTTGTGCTAGAGAGCCTAATTATAGATGCATCTTTATGGGCTTTGCAAGATTCTTTTCCAGGGAGAGCTAATCATTAATTTGGCTCTTTCTTCCTTTTTTCCAGATACTGAGTAGGTCCATCCAAGGAACCTTTGTAATTAGTGAGGACAACAGCAACAGGGAAGCAGCTTTTGGGAGAAAAATCAGCATTAAAATATTTACAGCCTTTTTAAAAAATAAATGCCCAGTTTCTCATTCCCCTAGGACAGTTCTGTTCTAAAAGCTGTCTATCCTAAGAAACGCTCTACACAGACATTGCCAAGATTTATTATTGCTTTTGCCAAGCACCATGATGTTCTTTCCTCTGCCATAAGGACTGTTATTCTTTTTCATATGGGGTATTTTTCCCCTCACAAGGCTTGCAAGCAATAAAGAAACTTCCTTTCACATTTCAAATACATAACATAATGAAATGACACTATCAAGAAACAAGAATAATGGAGTCCTGGGATACATATGTGCTAGTGTGAGAAGAAAGAATTTTAAAGACAAATATTGAGTCAGAAATGCTGCGGTAATAGTCTACTAAATGCTCCCGATAGGAAAGGATTGGCAGGATAGATGGCACCTTTAGGGTTGGTCATGCTTGTGTATGGTTTAAAGGAATTAAGAAGAATTTATCAGAATGACACTTCCCAAACAGCCTCATAGATTTTTTTTTAAAGGTATTTGATGTCCACCCCTTTGAAGAGTGGAGCGTAAAGGAAAAAGTTGGAGCAGGCTGCCCTTCAGGCCTTCTGACAACACATCCAATGAAAGAGTGTGCCTGCTTCCAATGGCTGGCCCTCACTCAAATGCATCTCCTGGGAACACTCCCACCCACCCATCCAACCTTTGACACCTGCCATCAACACAAGCTAGCTGAGAAGCGAAGATTGCTTGGTACTGTTCCATTCAATGTTGAATTAATCTTTTTTACTCTCAAACAGGGCAGAATGATCAACAGGCCAAGCAGTCAGGGCTGCAGGCAATCCAACAATCCTGTTTTACAGACACTCTGCTCTTCATTGATGTTGCAGCACAATTTACAGGGGAGGAGGGGTTGTTCACCACCACCTGTATGGTACCTCTATACTGGGGTTTAACACTTGAAGGGGATCAGTGCCTTGCTGATATCCTATTCAATCCCCTATTTTGTCTGTGTGGCAGAGCATGCATATGAGTGCTGTCTGTGATTTTCCCAGCACTGCTTCATCTCACTTAAATTTGATGCTGATTCTGTGCCCCAATAATTTTTATTGGCTGCCATATATATATTTAATTTTTGTACTGTATTGTAATTGTCTTAACTGTTTTTATAATTGTTTGCCCCCCAGAGTCACTTGGTTGAGATGGGTGGCTATAGAAATTGAAATAAATAAATAAATAAAATGATCATGTACAAATCAATCCCTTTCACTATTCACACCATTCAGTACAGATGATCATAGGATTTTAGGGATCACAGGATTTTAGGGATAGTTCTAGAATGCTAGGTTGTAAATGCCAGCATGTTATCTGGATCTAAATTTTACTGATTCTTTAATTCAGAAGTACAATCATGACAGCTCTAAAGCAGAAACTGCAAAGGGCAAAAAATTACTATTATTTAAAACATTAAAAAGGCTTTTCAAAGGTATCTCCATATAGCTTCTTATTATGGGCTGCCATAATCTATATCAGAGGTGTCAAACATGGCGCCCGCAGACTGCATGTGGCCCACAACACTCCCGAGTGCAGCCCATACCAGATTAAAATGCAATTGGGTAATATTTAAGAAAATAAAATAAAAATGCAACAAAACATAGATAATATTACATTTTGAAATTAAATAATAATACATTTAATGTGGTGGATCAGAGGAGAGAGCAAGGCTATCAGGAAGGAGAAGGTGCATTCCAGGAAGGGCAGAGAGGCAAAAGACAACACAGTCCAGAGCAGGAGTGTGGGAAGTATAAGAAGTTTAGAATAGCCACTCCCTTGAATCTCCCAGGGTATATCCGCTAGTTGCAATAGTGCAGATTTAGTCTGCAAGATTTTGTCTATATGGTAGAAGCAATAAAGAACTGAACTGTTTCCCTGTTGTTTTTGGGCTAGGCCTGATATTTAGTCACCAATCATGCTTTTCCCTAGACAGCAGTCCACTAGCCAGCCTTGCACTGGTAGCTGACCTGCTCTGGACCCCAGAGCCTCCAGTGCATGAAGAAGCATCTCTTTCCAAAACAGGTGGAATTAATTTCTCCACTCGCTTCAAAAAAGGTTTAATTTCTCTTCTTCCCACTAAACAGGTTGCATTCATTTCTCTTCTTCCTTCAAAACCAGTTCAATTAATATCTGTTGAGTTTCAGGCTGTACAAGGTCCATAATAATTGGTAAGTTTATAAAAAAAAATCAATTTTTAAATTAATAATTGAAGTTTAAGAAGGAAAGAATGGGGAAAAATGATAAAGAGGAAGAGATCTAAATACTTTGTGTATAATACTTTCTTTTTTCTTTTCTTTAAACCTTTCATGACAATATCAAATTCCAGAAAGAAAAAGAAAGGAAAAGCGGAAAAAAAATCAATGCTTACAAAATATTGATTGCAGTTATCAGTGACTAGTGAGTTTATGTGATAATATGTAAGTATGTACAGAATGCAGTGGTGTGGCAGTTATGTGTACTCCAGGAACAGCGCACATGACACCTCTGCTCCATGAGCTACATTGGCTGCTAGTTTGCTTCCAGGTCCAATTCAAGGTGCTGGTTTTAACCTTTAAAACCCTTCATGGCATGAGACCAGGCTATCTGACGGACCATTTCCCCCCAGTTATATCAGCCCACTCCATCTGATCTCGCAGAGAAGGCATGTGGCAGGTACCATTGTCTAAGGACCTACTTCTGGTGGGTCCCAGGAGAAATGCCTTCTTTGCTTTGCTGCCCGCCTTATGGAATACCCTTCCTCCTGAGATTAGATTAACCCCATCCCTTTTGCTGTTCCAAAAGGCCCTCAAGACCTAGTTATGTTATAAGGCCTGGGGCTCTCAGGGAACTGGAGACGTGTTTACATGGTTCCATTCCTGAGGGGGCCACTTTTTATTCTCTCTCCCCTATGGTTTGTATCTTGGTTTTCATGATATTTATTAATGTGTTTTATATATATATATATACAGTATGTATGTATGTATGTATGTATGTATGTGTGTGTGTGTGTGTATATATATATATATATATATATATATATATATATGATTTATTTATTTAGTAGACTTGTCCCTGCCCATCTCCCCACAATGGGGGACTCTGGGTGGTTTACATCAAATTAAAACCATAAATACATAGTTAAAAGTTATAAAAAGAGAACCACACTTACACAGATAGAAAAAAGATAAAAAATCCAAGAGGCCGATGGAGGCCACACCAGGTCACTAAGGGGCTAGCCAACCCCATTTCTGACAACCTCCCTCCCCGCCCCAGGCCAGATGGCAGAGCCAAGTCTTCAAATCCCTCCGAAAGGCAGGGAGTGAGGGGGCCTATATATATATTTCATGTTGTTTTTATATTTGTTTTTTATCTGATTGTTGTAGGCTGGCCAGAGTCACTTTTGGTGAGATGGGTGGCTATATAAATTGGCTTAATAGTCCTGCCTTGGGCATGAAGCCCGCCAGGTGACCTTGAGGCAGTCATTTTCCTCACCCCTAGGAAGAAAGAACTGCCAAATCACTTCTGAAAAATGCTGCCTAGAAAAGTGAAGGGGGCAGTTGCCAGGAGTCCAAAATGACTTGAAGGCACAACTTTCACGTGTGTATGTGACATACTGTTTTACTTTCTAGTTTCTATGCTTTAACTAAGAAATACATAAATAATTAGCATGTCACTATTACATATATTTGCAATTTACTCATATTCTTGTATTGTGGTGCATAAATTTGTACTTGTTTGGGAAATATATATGTGTGTGTCTGTGTGCTTGTATACACACACACACACACACATATACACACATAAATATTGAAAACAAATCATCAAATTCATAATAATGTTTCTTTTTAATGTATTAGTTATATCTAGTTCCTATTTGATTTTAATGTGTTGGTGTATTAATAAAAGAAGAAATTGTAAGTTTTTTTATCCTGTCTTGTTTTTACTTTATTTTTATTTTTTAATGTGATTTTGTTTGTAATTCTGGTCTGTGACCATAATAAAACTTCTATTCTATTCTTAAAAGAAACATATAAACATTTGTTTTCTTAGTCAATATATGGCCCACAGAGATCCTTATGTATAGTTTAGTAGCCCCCATTTTTATCTGAGTTTGACACCACTGAGCTACATAATGCTAAGATGGACCTTAAAATGATATTGGAAGCACCTTTATATTATGGGTTATGACAGAGAATATATTATTTCCGTTATTCCCTCTGCCTCCAGTCAGAAATAAGCATTTTAAATGCTTAGAAGTAAAGGGAGGAAAGGGAGGACAGAATAGAGGCTTAGAACAGATGCATGATGCTACAACCCTATTTCAGACGGTAGTGATTTGATGTTATATTCCATATACCCTGTTTGCAGTAGAAAAGTTTATTATGAAGACACAACTTTTTTTCCTGATTTTTCAACAACCTTCAGTTCACATGTCATGATATCAGATGGCTTCAGCTTAATGATATCAAATGAGATGAGTTAGAAGATAAAATATAAGCTTCAGGAAAATATCAAAAATAAGCTCAGTATCAATTAACTGCTGGAAGATTTTTTGCCTATGAACACATTCCTCTTGCCTGGCTTCTAAGCTTGCTTATCCTTCGTGGAGGACATGTTCTCGCATTGGTCCTTTTGCCTCAGGGCCAGTTTACAAATCAAGGCAATTCATTAGGAAAACAATATTTCCCATTAGGAAACAGAACAATCCCTCTTGTATGTGAACATTCTATTCCTTTTCTACTACTTAACTAGAAGTAAAGTAGTAGCATTTCTACTACTTTACCAGAAGCAACACCAATGCAGATTCGTGACATCATATTAGGTATATGAAGTTTCTTCACCGCTATTCTTCATTATTAATGTTTCAGATGCTAACCTTGCTACAACCATTGCCAGGTTCTGTACAGCCGCACTCAAGTTTTGTTGGATGACAACTTTTGGCTTGTGCTTGAGGCTCAACATGATAAACTATATTCTGTGTGGACCTTCTCTGTCATATTAGGGTGCTTTGTAACTTGATATTGGCTTCCACATACTAACTTTTTATATTTCTGTCTAATCTTATCCCATCTAATGCTCCCATCTCTCCTTTTTAGATTCTCAGTTTTTATATTTTTATATTTTATATTTATATATGTGTATATTATTTATACACACACACACACTGTGTGTGTATCTTTTATACCTTCTAGCTTTTTATAACTCCTTTTAGATTTTCACTATATCTCTATCGCTTTTATATTTTATGCTTCTTTTTAATGACTGTACCCCACTCTCTTATGCTGGTCTATGATACTGATAAAGATTGTTTTGATTTAGAGATTAGGGGAAGGTAATGGCAGTGAGTACAAAACCAAAATTTGTTATTATCATTTTGTTCTGGAATATCACCTGAGGAGTGATCACCAGCCAGATGAATTAAATGGAATGCGTTTGCAATAGTGATAATAAAAAATCATCATACAAACCATGATAATGATGTCTCCCTCTCTGCTTACTGTTGAGTCATCTTTCTGGTTCCCTGTTGCAGATAAGAAGGGACCAACCTGATTTTCTCCTTATTCCTACTGCTTTTTTTTTTTTTTTATGTTTTCCTTTCCTTGCCCTTTTTCCTATTTTTCCTGTAAACTCCAGTTTTCCAAAGCAATCTTTTCCCTTTAAACTCCTTTTTTCAACCTTCCTTTTCTCTTTTTATTTTTATTCTTCCTCACCCCGGCATCTGTTTGCCTTTCCAACTGAACCACTGCTCTGCACCATATATCATTCCATGTCTTTTTTTTCACTGTTCAGCTTCACTCCTTTTACACTTTTTACTTCAGACTTTCCTCCTCCATTTTTCACCTTAGCTCTCATTTTTCTGTCTTGACTCGGGTTCCCGAGATTTGGATCCCCTTTAGTAGCTTACTGGGTCTCTAATCTATCTTGACCTGCCTCCAACAACAGTCTATCGCTTCCTCTGATCCCCTGCTTATTTTGCCCCATCTCTAAAGGGCCTTTTCTCCCTGATTTCCCTAATAGAAGAAACCTTCTAGCAGTCTTCTAACTGGTTATTCCAGAATCCCTTTGTTTAAACTGCAACTGCATTTGTTGCTATCAATTCTAACAGCAAAGCAATTTACTTTTTTTCCCCCCCCAATCAGCCACTGGATACATTATGTTGAGTGGGAAGCAGCTGAAGGGAATTGAATTTCTCCTCTGTATGTGTGGTGATGCCAATGCAAATGAGGGAACATATTCAAAATTCTTATTTTGGAGTAAATAAAAAAGGGTGAGAAGAATGTTGGCTACATAATTAATATAAGCATGATGTTTAATGTTTATTTAATTGTACTTAATTCTGATTGACATACATGGGACTCAAGGGACCTTCTTCGGAGTATAGGACTGTACAGTTAGTTTGGATAAACTCAGTATGTTTAAAGCAATAAATCTTCAATTGTTTTGTGCTTATTTTAGACTTCAGACTGCTTTTATCCCACTTCATTCACCTGTTTATAGAACTGCATTTTCCTAGCACCAGACACCAATATTTGCTGTCCAAAGGGAAAAGAAAAAAGAAAGAAAGAAAGAAAATGACACACATTCCCTCATTTGTTGAACATTTACTAGCAAACACAAAATACCAAATTCTGTTATGGCCTTGAGTTACAAAGCAGCCTGTGGCTGCTGGAGAAAGAAAAAAAACTATTTATTATAATATAGCTGAAAGGAGAGGGAAAGATAAATTCCAAATGCAAGGAAGCCAAATAAGAAGAAAATAAGTAGTTCTTCTAAGACAAATGATTTAAGAGACTGGTATACCATAAATTATTCAGCTTGCAGATGACAGATGTTACCAATCTTATTTTTTTAAAACAGTATTTTAGGGAATATAGAATTTTACATAACATCTTCAAATAGAGTGAAGATATATAATTCACCATGGTTACAAGAAAAAGCTGTCAGCCATGAATTCCTGGTGATGTGTCAAAAATACAAGAAAGAAAGTAGTTAAAACACCATCAGCAAGCCAGGGAGATTTGTCAGTACTATCTTTCATCACTATTGGTTGCACGCACCTTTTACACCAAAGGGGGTGAAAAGCAGTTTGTACATCCTAAAAGCAAGAAAGAAAAGTTTAAAACAGGAACCCAGGTTTCCTTAAATGTTCTGTATGAATCAAAAAAGGAATCACATTCTGACTGATCTAATCAGGCTTCCTAAAAAGACACATCAAGGTTTCCCCAAAAGTGAAACAGTACCACAGAGGGCAAAAAAAAAGTTGTGGGTTCTGCAGGTATCTGACATTTTCCATCATTTTTGATAGACATAACAAGAAGCTGTTAGGAGAAAAATGTGTTGTAGATTCAGAATTATGCTTTCATTTGAATTGCACTGATTCTCTGTCTATCCTTTTGCCCTTTACTTTTTAAAACTAATAAAAAAGGAGGCAAGGTGACCATTCTTTCTGAAAACCCTGCATGTTCCTCAAACAGCATATGAAAAATACAACAACAAAAAATTCATATCATGATGCTAAATGCTTGGCTTTGTGAACTTTATTTTTTTACTTTATATCAGTTCCTTCCAAAATGGTTTATCAAAACCAATGACCTCAATAGCCTCATGCAAACAAGTTCAGATTTAAAGGGACCTTTCTGATAAGCTCTTGCTCCAAACAGCTTTCTGAGATGGCTCATGAAAAGAACAAAAAGTTTAGGTACCATTTGTCAGTATCATGATAATAGCTAATTCTACTAAATCCAATGTCAATTTGGCAATTCCATCTAGCCAGACATACCACTCTCAGGAATATGCTGAAAGGACTCAGATAGACCCATTTTTATTAATTATTTTCTGCCTGGTTTTCTTTGACGCTCAATGGTCCATGACCCATGCAACATTTGACTCTCAGTCCTGCATAGCTTTGTTCACTCTCATTTTGCCCTCATCTCTTGAAAATGAATTATGCCACATTGACATTTAAATGCCTCAGACAGCTATTAGTGGAAATGAATGTTTTCATTGATATATATATATATATATATATATATATATATATATATTCAAGCTGTTAGACTCATTAGTGTTTTTTTTTTAATAATGGGACAGAAATTCTCAAGAATTTTAATGGGGTCAGATAGAGTATTAATTTCATATCCTCCCTCCCACTATGTTATTGTCAGAGATTAGAAAATGGAGAAACAACCACAGTTGTAATATGTATCTGCTTTTGATAATTAAAAAAGATCATGCTACATGGTAAGCAGTATTTTCATTGGTTAATTTCTTCTTAATGTATACTTTAAATAAGTATTAAAAGAGATATCTCAATATTGTTATTCTCCTGGCATCTGCTAGCTGCCCTGGACATGTAACATTTCTACAGTAATTTGGTGCCCACACAGCATTTTTTATTTGTGTGCAATCAATAGTTGCTTTGTAATTTTTCCCCAAGCAGCTTATCTATATTTCAGCCAGGAACCCAAATTCTATATGAATCTAAAAAATATAGCAGTTGGATTAGAAAAAGAGGCCCTACAAAGTCTTTAAGGGAAAGGGGGAAAGAAAATTAAAGGTGAAAGATGACAAAAACATAGAAGGGATGGAAATGTTATGTTTTTGTAGAAGGTCCTTGCAAAAATCATGTTCATCGTTAAGGGTGAAATGCCAATGGGAAGTTTGCACAGGTAAAAAGAATAGAACAGTGGCATCAAGATTCTTCATACTGATATAAGAACAAAATTGAACAGCAAGTGATTGAAATAGTTGATTGCTGTTGAGTATGTACCCAGAATTCATAATCCAAAAATTTTAAGGAGTTTCTAAACGAAGGATGTATAAAATGACTGAAATAATTGAATGACTTGTCATAAGCACAAATGATCACCCTGCTGCTTTAAGAAAGAGTTGAAATAATCTTTGTGGAGGTCGGGAAACAAAGAACCAAGAGTTAGTTATACATTAATAAAAACTGCTCAAGATTATAATATACAAAGACTGTTGGGACAATTGATGAACATATTCAGCAACTACTCTGAATGTTTTTTTTCCCCCTCCAATTCAACACGCTTTCCTTTTGAGTGAATAAGTTTGGCATTTACTTTCAGCCACCTGAGAAATTTCATAAGTGCATCACAATTAGGTGCATGCACAAAATAGAAAATGTACTGTGCTTCAAACTTCTACTGAACTATTCCAGATTGGCCACAGTTTGGAAGAACTAAAACTCAACCATAAAACCATAGAATCATACAGTTGGAAGGAACTCCAAAGGTCATGTTTTCATTGTCTGGGATTAATGTGGTTACTACAATAAAACATCTAGAGATCCTGGAGTGATTTTTCAGGGGACGAGTGGTGCATATTGTCCGTACCTTCCTTCCCTTCAGAAGCAAGTATGCACAATGGTGGTGTTGCCTCCTTCACATGATCTGTGTGCCTGTACCTTGATGGTCTCAGTATCATTCAGCATGGCATTTTCTATCAGTTCACCTACTCATTTTTGTCCATATCCAGAAAAGCCTCATTTTAGTCTGTATCCAGACAAAACACACAGACCATCCGACATTTGAACAGAACAGCTTGTGCATGAACTATTCTGCACACCCCTATGAGAAATGAACACGCATATGCTGAAGGAAGTAATATTGGGATGGTAAGTTTTAACCAGTTTGCATTGGTTTCAACATTAGAAACAAACCCCAAACTCTAAAGGGCAACCATACTGGTATATCTTTAAGCAACTGGAAACCCTACAAAGAATACTTTCAGAAATAGAAATCAATGAGCACAGAGAATAACACGCTAAAGAGCCTTCTTAAAGGATGTCCCAAAACAGATCTCCAGATCATTCATCCACTCAGAATCAATTGCTGGACCTTAGTTAATCCAGGAATGCCAACAGCTTGAAAATCACTTTGGACTTTGCATGACATATAAAGGGCCATATTCTGATAATGAAAGAGCCAGTTTGGTGTAGTGGTTAAGGCATCAGGCTAGAAACTGGGAGACTGTGAGTACTAGTCCTGCCTTAGGAACAAAGCCAACTGGGTGACCTTGGGCCAGTCACTCTCTCTCAGCCCTAGGAAGGAAGCAATGGCAAACCACTTCTGAAATCTTGCCAAGAAAACTGCAGGGATTTGTCCAGGCAGTTCCCAGGAGTCAACACTGTCTCAAAGGTACCAATAAATAAATAAATTAAAAAAAAATCTGGTATTTGGTGACCAAACCCATCTTGGAGAGAACGTTTCGAAGGAGTTAAGGGATGAACTGCATTAAGAAAGGGCTTAAAGCCTCTATTTTGGCCCTTATTGCCTCCCCAAAAAACCTCTAAAAATGCAAAAAAAGTGGTTATACTCACTCTAAGGTACAGAGGACCCAAAAGGGATGATAGTGGGTGGCACATACCCCATAGGCAGCACTTTTTGCATCATTGGTCTAGTCTCTGTTTTGTTGGTTTGTTGTCTACTCAAGAACACAAACTAGTTATTTTTTGTGAAAAAAATGCTGTGTAATGCATATAGTGCTTTCAAGTATTCTAAGCAGTTCACTTGTATTACTTAGTTGTAACCCTTAAAAAATCTATATCACTGGGCATATCCACACTACCATTTAAATGCTCCTGTCCTGTGCTCATGCCAGCTTGACTCTAAAGCCAATCTAAGAAAATCTGTCTAGGCTAAGATACTTTGGCAAATTTGCAAAGTGTTTATTCTGGACAGCAGACTGCCACATCCTCTCATTAGACCGTTCCCCTCCTGCTGTGCTCTCCCATACTTTTCTTCCACTAAACAGTGACCAATACTAGTGAGGTTTTGCCTTCTAGGAATATTTATAATTTTCCATGAAATAAAAATAACCAAAATACAGAGTGCAAATATGCTTATTTTAAGGCTGTGTGGCACTCTATTCTTTGACCAAATATTGTTGTTTGAGAACATCCAGAAACATTTCCTATTTTCAGTCTGGGTTCAGTAATGGGGGTCATGCATCCTATTACAGAGCAATTGAAAGCTCTCATGAACTCATTCAGGTCATATCCACACTGCCATCCACACTGGCCCTGTCATAAGCACAGACCACCAACAGTTTCCACTTTGTTATACTTCTGGTTGAGTGAACAAAAACAGAAGGTAAATATCTTTTCTCAGAGTTGAAATCATAAAATCATAGAGTTGGAAGGGCTGTTTAGGTCATTGAGTTCAAACTCTTGCTCAATGTAGGAATTCAACCCAGACAGATGACTGTCTAAACTTGGCCTCAATGTGCCCAGTGAACGGAAGTTCAACGGAACCCTTAGTAACTGTCAAACTATTGTTAACTGTTGGAAAGGGTTTTTTTGTTTGTTTCTCCTGACACTGTTTTCTCCCTTATTTCCAAGATGCTAAATTTGGGCCTGGTGATTTAAATCTATTCAAGGAATAGAAGCATTCCCTAATCATATTTCTATCATTCTCAAGCTTCAGTTCTCCTCCTTTATCCTGCCCTTCACAATTTCCAGGTGGAATATTTAGCTCTTTGTTGGAGAAGTCTGAACCAAAATAGGAGCCAATTAACTTTGTGTTTTCATTGTTACTGGTTAACATTTTGCTTGCTTCATTGAGAAGCTGGTATACTGATTCTTTTCTCTGAATATATATTTAAAAGCCTTTTTGTTGTTCCTTTCCATTCATCATTTGCTAATCTCAGCTTACTCTGAGCTTCTGCTTCCTTGACAACTCTGCAGTTGTGGCCACCTGTTTGTAGTCTTCCTTTGTGGCCTGGCTCTGTTTTCATTTCCTATATGTGCCCTTCAGTAAACTTTTTGTGTGTCAGTGTTGGCATTCTTTGTTGCCTTCCATTTTTATCCTCACTGGAATTGTTTGCAATTGAGCCACCCAACTTAAGCACCTTTTCCCATTAGCTTCTCCTGCTATGGGATTGTACGTATGATTGTTCTGATTTTATTTTTAAAAATGCTTTTTTGAATTCCAAGGTACCTATCTGATTCTGCTCAGTTTAGTTTCTCTTAAAATCAAGAATTCCAGCATTACGTGGTCACCTTCTCCCACTGCTTCTGTTACCTCCACTATGTCAACTAAATCTTCCCTATTGATTAGTATTAGATCAAGAATAGCTGATCTCTTCTGCTTGATCTATCCTCTAAAGGAGAAAATTACTAGCAAGACTAATCAGGAATTTCTTAGAATGACCATGCTTGGCAGAGTTTCTCTCCCAGCAGATGCTGGGGGTAATTAAACTCTTGCATCATTATGACTCCATGCCTGTTTGAAAGATTTGCCTTTGCTTTTGGAAAGCATCATCCATGTCTTTTCCTTAGTTGGACAGATGGTAGTACAGTGCAAAAGTAGTTTTGCTTTTATTTCTTTTTCTACTTACTTTAACACAGATGCTCTGCGCAGAATTGCCAAATTCATTCATTTGGATTTCTGAGCAGGAGGGGGTATTTTTTAACATCAACCTCTTCCTTTTCTATTGCTTCTATTCATTTTGAACAAATACTCTCCTTTAATTGCTACAATCCAGTCATGAGTGATCTGACCAGGTTATACATATGGAATCCTATTTCTCTTTCTGTACTAAGAACTCAAGCTCGTCTTGTTTATTACCAAAGTCTGAGCATTAGTGAATAAACAAAGAAGGCCATATGTATGTGCTTTCTGTTTTTTTTTTTTTTATTTACTAGTTTCAACAACATTCTTATTTTCTACATACTACATATGTTTTTATCTGAGGTCCTTACTTCAGAGCTTTCATTTCCAACCTATTTCCCAGATTCAGTTTAAAACTCTCTTAAGCTCACAATGATTTAGTCAAGAATACTTTTAACAATCCTTGTAAGATGCAACTCACCTCATGCCAACAATCCATCATCTAGATGTCCCAAATCATGTCTCCCCAAACCAAATCTTGCCTACTGACAATGTTTGGGTAGCCAGTCATTTACATATGGTATTCTTCTTTCACTTTCTGGTCCTTTTCCATGGATTGGAAGGATGGACAAGAGGATCACCAAAGCAACAAAGATGATAAGGGGTCTGGAGGCTAAATCCTATGAAGAACAGCTAAAGGTATGTTTAGCTTAACAAAGAGAAGACTGAGGGGAGACATGATAACAGTCTTCCAATACTTGAAGGGTTGCCACAGTGAAGAGGACATTGATTTATTCTCCAAAGCACCTGAGGGTAGGACAAGAAGCAATGGGTGGAAGCTCATCAGTGGGAGATTCAATATGGAAATAAGAAGGAATTTCCTGACACTGAGAACTATTAAGCAGTGGAACAGCTTGCCTCCCAGAGTTGTGGGTGCTCCACTGCTGGACATTTTCAAGAAAAGATTGGACAATCATTTGTCTGAAATAGTATGAGGACACCTGCCTTGGACAGGGGGTTGGACTAGAAGACCTCTAAGGTCCCTTCCAACCCTGGGATTCTATGATTCTATGATCACCTGAACCACTTGGGGTTGTTCCAAGATTTCAAATTCTGTGGTGACAGAATTGTAGCTGTTTTATGAAGCATCATTTATCCCCAGATGTATCAACAGGAGGGGATAACCACCAGCGGACTTGATAAGTTTGGGAGCTATTCTGTTATGTTCCTGATCCTTGTTCTGGGAAGATACAATACTACTTTGGCCCTACATATGTTCAATATATGCTTGTTTCAGTTTCTTCTTCTTAACTTCTCCTATGACCTAGTTGCATCCTTTCTGCCTTTCATGGTCCTTCTTCCTATCTCCCATTCTGCAGTGACTCTTTGTCTTCCCTTGAACACTTAGAAACTGTTTGTTTCATTTTCAAGGATCTGAAAACTGGTTCTGAGGATGCAGAATAATTTCTACCTATCTTGCAGTTGTTACTGTCATATACTATACCCCTCTGTTTATCTCCCTTACAGAAGGCTGTTTCAACTATCTGTTTTTGTTGCAGAGTCTACTTTCTTTGAAATGATAAATAATCATACACTCTCATTGACTGAAATGTGGTCTCACTGCTTCAATCTGTTGACTTCAAGGACTCCCATTTGTACAAATATAGCCTTCCCTATATTGTGACATTCCCCCCCAAAACCTTCCTTAAAGTGAATTGATATAAAGCAGGACACTGAGCCAGTGGGGGAAAAAAAGGGATTGTGTGATATGGTATCAAATTTTGTAACCCAAAGGCATTGACATGCACTCATAAATTTTTAGAGCCATAACAACTACATTACTCAAGCATATTTTCTTCTCTGTCTCATGATCTATGTACAGTGAAAATATTTTCTCCATCTTTTCTACACCTGGATTTCTAATGTGCATGGTTATCATGGTAGGCAAAGTAGTAGAACGCATCATAGCAGTATGAATTTGATTAGCCTTCTTCATTATGTTGTGCACAGTAGGTTAAAAGTTCATCCTAGAGCTAAGGTTTCTTCATGCCCTTTGGCGCAATGTAATATGTCTAACTATATTTTCAGAGTTACAGAGGTCTTTTCCCTTTCCTTTTGAGGAAGGGATTTAACAAGGTATTGATGGCTGTTTTGACCTATATTAATAATAGTAGCTATTGCACAAGCAGGAATAATTCGGAGAAGGTACACACAACTAGAACAACTGCATGACACAATGGTAAATGAGGGCAGAAACGGGTTTTGGAGGGAGAATGTTTAAACTGTTTTGGTGAAAAGAAGCCTTGACATATTTTAAAATCTTTGGTGCAAGTTAACTATGCTGGCACAAATCCCATAATAGCTGTTTTCAAAGAGGAAGGCAGACAAGCCACAAGCACTGCAGATCACAACTGCAGGCTTCTGTTCATTCATCTTCATTTTTCCTTCTTAGAGCATCCTCTCACAGGTAGAGAGGTTTTATTTCTTATTGTTCCTTTCTGAAGTTCTCATGTTAGCCACAAACTATGGACTTAGAGGAAAAATTTGTTCAGTATCCCCTTAAGCTACTCCACCTAACTTCCCAGGCACATTTGTTTGTATTTCCAGTAAGCTTGTTCCCTGGAGCCAAACTACCTTATATTCCTGTTACAGTCTCTGTTTACTCAGCAGAAAGCAATCAAGTACTTACCCCAGAACATACATTCTCTGCTGTAAAAGCTGCTAGACATTCTTTACTACCGAATATGACTCTTATCTACCAATTTGTCAGGAGACGAAGTGGCTGAAGTCACTTGTATATTTGATCTGCAATATATATGACATTTGAAGCAGACATGCTCCACTTTAATGACAGCCTTTATAACACAGAACTGAAAAGCTTTGCTTCAAATGCTTTTTATAAGCACTGAAGATGGGGTGATTAGCCTCAATCAGCCATCTGTCCTATGGAAGCCTTAGACCAGTGTTTCTCAACCGTAGCCACTTTAAGATGAGTAGACTTCAGCTCCCAGAATTCTCCGGCCAACCCTGCTGGCTAGGGAATTCTGGGAGTTGAAATCCACTCATCTTAAAGTGGCTAAGGTTGAGAAACACTGCCTTAGACTAATGCAGACAGAAAGCTTGGCAATTACAAGTTGGAGAGCTTTTATTCACATGTTGTAAATTTTGAGGCAGACATAAGGCCTGGCAATTGTGGGAGAGAGAAACCAGGTTTGAAGAGTTCATGAGAAACTGTTTATCTTGTAATTATACCTAGTACTGCAAGCTGCTAATCAAGAGAATTTGGACAGGAATGCTAAGAAAATAGTTCAAGATAGTCTGTAGGCTAAGCACTAGAGAGTTCCATAAAAGCTGTTGGTAAGTCAAGCTGAGAGTCCAATTACAGGGCAAAAAGCAGGAGATATTTGGAGCAGGATGTTACAGAAGTCAGGTCTGTAAACAGGAATGCACATGTGTGTGTCTGGAACATGCTCTTAAATTACTGTGCTTGTTTAGAAGAGTTGACACCTATTCTTGGCAAGGAACCATGCTGACTTCATCTGCTAAGCCCTCTTTAACTGATGGTGTGACTTAGGGCTTGGTACTTTCCCAAGTTCAGACTCATTTCCTTACTATTGGACACAGTGGCCAGCTGCATCAAATCAGAACCATTACTTAGAGCTGGCTGACGGCCTGGAGTCTAATGAAGTTAGAACTAAGTTGCTAAGTTCTCTTCTTCTGTCTCCAGATCAGTGGAGTCAGAAGACCCCATAAGACCACTTAGGTTAGGAAAGTGTTTCTGTACATGTATTGTGCATAAACAGAAGCCACTTTCTCCAATGAAGTAAAGCAGCAGTGCTGCTTAGAAGAAAGGGGATGCTTCTCTATTAGAAGGCATTGGTGGGGCACCACAACTGAACTTTTTCTCTAGGCAAAGCAACCCTTCAAAGCCTTAATTCATAGCAAAAGGAACATGGAATCAGGGCCAGATCCCAAGAGATATCCTTATATCTTGTCTGTGGTACAATAGGTCCTCTGAACTTTTAAGTGGTTTGAGGAGAAAAGGTGAGCTTGTGACAAAAACATATTAACATTTGTACCATTGTACAGCAGTGATCTATTGCCATCCAGATGGTAATTCCAAATGGTTTTCAGGGACCTGCCCCTTCACAGAAACAAAGCATGTTTTATTTGACTACTCTGAGATGTTTTCCTATACTTTTGTTCAATGTATTCCAACTATCTTTGGAGGCTGTTCATCTAGCTGTCCAGGAAAAGCTTGATTCTCTTTGTATGTTGTAGTTTATAGGCTACTGGTTCTCATCAGGATATATAAAATTGTGTTCTAATCATATGCAAAAAGTCAAGTTTAGACAGTTACAATAATGCTGTATTAAGCATTAGGATGGTGGAGTTCTTTGCATTCAATCTCCCAAAGATGCCTCAGAGCACATGTGTGTGCAGCACTGTAAAGTGTCTATGTCTTTTCCTGGGATTTTGAAATGGCTGGGGAGGGTAGCCACACAAACCCAGGGAAGATACAGGTATGTTTAGTTGTTGCAGATAGGTACTATGTACATGTTTCTACATGCTCCAATAAACCTCTGGAAGATCAAATATGAAACTGGCAGAGACCCTAGTGGACAGAGAGCTGTGGAAGTGACTTGTGCCTATCAGAAAGCAAACACTGGACTCTCCAAGGACGTAGAGAAATTGCTGAAGTTATGAAGTAACTTGCTGATGTACAGAAAATTCAGGGACAAGGGCTGAAAACAAAAAGAGACTCCTTGGAGCCTCAGCAGTCCAAACCAAGAAGTCAAAGTAACACTTAAAATAAAAAAATCTGCCCAAGGAAGTAAACGGATCTGGCAGCAGCAGTTTAAGGCTTGGTCTCCAGCTCTTACCCCAACAGTTTCAAGAAGGCTTCCAGCCTCAGCTGTGAGCATACAAGCAACTCATTCCTTCCCTCTGAGGAAGGATTTCCAGCATGAAAAGCCAGCAATGTTCTCTACCTGGGCAATGAGCTGAGTCCCAGCCGCACAACACAGAAGGCTGGGGGAGTTTGCTTATATAGGCCTGATAAGGGTAATCCAGCAGGTGTTGTTTCTGCAGGCTTCTTTTTGTCATCCCCTAGCATCTGTGGTCTTCTTCAACCCCCCCCCCCACATCTGCCTTTTCTTCAGAGAGACTTCCTGCTTCAGCAGACACTGAATCAGCACACACTCATACTCTGCTGCTGTGACTTACGCACAAGGAGGCTGTGTTTTCCCTTCACCAAACTAGCACTGGACAGCCCTATTGTATGTTAAAGCTACTCCAGACAGACAGATATATCTACTCTTTTCTAGTTCATTCAAATATGTGTGCAGTGAGCCCTTTAATGAATGCTCATAACATTCTATATATTAGAGTTCTAATGAAGTCACCCTGAAGTGACACTTTACTTCAGTGGTGTCCAAACTTGGCCACTTTAAGATGAGTGGACTTCAACTCCCAGAATTCCCCAGCCAGCCATCCTGGCTAGGGAATTCTGGGAGCTGAAGTCCACTCATCTTAAAGTGGCCAAGTTTGGACAACACTGCTTTACTTGATACCTATTGGTTCCCTCACCAAGCTGACTTTAAATATATATATGTATGTATGCTTGTGTGTGTGTGTGTTCTCAAAATTTCAAGCATGCTTGCTGCTCCAGAAAGGATAGAGACCGCCACTAGATATGTAGCCCTCTTGTCTGCCTCTTCACCTAGGTTGGCTTTTATGTACATGGTGGTGGTAATAGTGGTTGATAACAAACATCAACATTTCAATCTGATGTTCATGGACATAACATAAATGGCTGTATAATAATATCTCTGGTCTGTTATGTTTTTCTGATATTCAGTTGATTTTATAATTTCTTCAGTCTCTATCAATGAACTAGTGATATACTGATGGAAGTTTCCCATCTGTTCCAGCCACTACTTAGGCTGGTAGGCGATGAAATGATCTGAACCTAAAAACATACTCATAACTTATCTATCTACTGTACAGCTTAATGCTCTGTGACTATAAGCAGATGGTTGCAGGCAGATGTTTCATCAAATAGATTATTTTCAGGAATGCCAACTGAGCACAGGGGGTTATTATATTTGTTTGAACTCTTACAACATACTGCAAGGAAAAGAATTGAATCAAAAACTGGTTCAAGAACTAGCTGACAACTAGAAAATTAATAATAGTGAGTTTGTTTCCTGTTGCCATTTAATAATAATTAAGATTCCATCAACTTTGCAACAAAGATTTTGGTTAAAAATAGTACAAAATAACAGGACTTTTAGGGAGCTTAAAAACATACAATGTTGGTGAAGACTGAACTTGGTTGGCTGTTACTTATTATAATTAAACTTGAAGAAATAAAATATGAAGCACAAACTAAAAATACATAGAGAGAGTTAAAATAATAGATTGGGGACAAATAAAAGCAAATGGAAAAAAAAAGAATAATGACCTGGGAATGCTTTCTTGCTTTACTTATTTATCTATTACCTCAATCCTCATAGACTCCAGGTAGTTTACTAAAGGTGGCATTTATGCCTCGATATGAAAATGTGTTGAGTTTCTGTTTCTCTCTCTCTTTGCATGTGTGTAGGCATATATACCTACAGTATATGTGATTGCATACATGATTTTAAAAGATACAGGTAGTCCCTGCTTACCAACCACTCATTCAATGCCATCTGAAGTTACAACAGGGCTGAAAAAGGAGACTTATGACTGGTCTTCACAGGTGTGGCCATCACAGTGTCCCTGTGGTCATGTGATTGCAATTTGGGCACTTGGCAACCGGCACACATTTAGAATGGTCACCATGTGTGATCACCATCTGCAACTTTCACAGCTGGTTTCTGACAAGCAAAGTCGATGGGGAAGCCACCAGGAAATCGCAAGTTGTGGTCACTTATGGACTCAAGTTGTGGTCATTTGCTTAACGACCCTAGCCGGAACTGATGAACTGATGTCATAAGTTGGGTGTCATCACATGACATTTTACTTTATGACCATGCCACTTAGCGATGGAGTTGCCAGTCCTAATTGCAATTCTACTTGTAGTAGAAACATTGAAAATTCCATATTCAATGTTTCTATCTATACTGACATTTGTAGATTTGAAGGCACTCTGTTAGAAAAAACATTGCCAGAAGAACTAGTAACTAGATATTTAACCTTCATTATAGGATCTTTGCAGCTCTCTATTCTTATTTTAATTTCTCAGCAGGAGCAATTTCCCACACTTTTAAATACTACTGATCCAAGGAGAGAAGTATTTTATTTTTTCAGTTTTTTGTGCTAACAGATGTGGCACGTAACAACAAGAATTCAATTCATTTTGTGTGTTGTGTCAGTTTAAATGGCTTAGGAAATACGAATGATAAACTAACAGCAGGATTCTTCCCAATTTCTAAAGTGACTAACTGAGCAGTGTCAACAGTGACAGGAAGATGTACCGGTTTGCTTACAGCCCAGGCAACATAGATTGGAAATATTACAATTTGTATAGAGTAAATTTAGCAGAATGTGGATAATTTTCATGGTCAATTCTAGAGGTGTGCAATTTTTTTTTATTTCAAAGCAGGCAAGGGTGCTTCAGATCTGATGTAACAATCCTCCTAATATCTGTCAACTGTAAAGGAATTGCACATTTTCTAGGGCTTACACACTAGATTTGCAGACTCAGAAACTGTAATGGTGGGAATGATCTTGGGAGATAGGAGGAAGAGCTGCAGCCTAGACATTCACCATGCAAAGGGTATCTTAGCTGGCTTCTGGGTGATGTTCCATGGTGAACTAGATGTCCCTGAAGGAGCAGGGATGGTACTGCGGCTGAGATTGGTAGCCAGATGGTAAATTCTGGCTGGCAGAATCTTTCTGGATAAAGAGAGATAGTGAAATCACCTACCTGCACTTTGGACAGCTGCTCCTCAGGAAAGTTTTTGTGGTCAGCTTGTGAGTCAAGCAGCTGGGAGTTGAGGGATTCCAGTCAGGCTCATAAGTGCAATGTAGCCTGTAATGGACATAAGTGTGATGGAATGTATCTATGAGGAGGAGAGTGATGAGGGAGATCAAGGCTATCAGGAGGGAGGGGTTGCATTCCAGAAGGGGAACAAGAGACAATGCAGTCCTCAAGGGGAGTGTGGGAAGCAAAGAGGTTCAGGATAGCCACTCCCTAGAATTTCCCAGGGTATATCCACTAGTTGTTGTAGTATAGATTTAGTTCAGGAAGATTGATATCAGGTCCAGCCCAAGAACAATGATGAAACAATCCAGTCGAGTATAGTTCCTTTATTTGCTTATACCTTATAGACAGAATCTTGCCCACTCGCTCCCCACCTTGGCTTCACCAGTCTTAATCTCTTTAGATGGTGACCAAAGCTTAACCTCAACATCTTCTATTAACCTCAAGAGGTTAGGACTTTCTATTTTGCCCATTACAACTAGAGGCCTGCTGCATTACTTTTTGTTTACTTGCACATACTTGATAGCTAAAGGTATTACTTGTATAAAACTGCCTTCTCTGCTAGCATGATTTAAGGATGTTTGTATTACAATCATCAGTTTTTTTATTTTAATTATAAGTTATACAAATTACTTTTATTAATGATTCATTGTGATATTTTCTTTCTTGTGCCCTTCATATATTATTTTTTTCCTCTTCACATTGCTGAAGAAAGAGCTGATAAAAGTGTGTGTGTGTGTGTCTGGGGGGGGGGCGGTATCAGCATATTTGTCTAGTAAATTTTTTCATATTAGGTTATTCAAGAATTTTGACTACCTGTGAGTATTGGTAACATCAGCTCCTTAATTTAGTCTTTTCCCGCTCAGTTATTTATTTTTATTTCTGCAAGAATGTAAGTATTGCTAATTATGTGGGCTTTCTCAAATTATAGATGGTGTTGATAATATGAACTAAAATTAAAATTCAGCCATAAATATATTTCCCTACATGTAGAGTCTGAGTGGAAAAATCTCAAGGATTTATCTGAACTAGTTATGTATAGATTTCTCATGATCACAAACATATTTTTCAGTAAAAATAAGACTAATATTTGGTTATATTTTATTGTCTAAAATATTTTACCTATTGATTCAATTCTAAATACTGTGATTAAAAATTATATGTGACAAATCTGAAGCTGTATAACTGTATAACCTTATAAACGGTAAAGTTTATAAAAGCTGTCTTTTATTCAGGCCTTTTGGCTATAATTTTTTTTAAAAAAATTACAAGCTGCCTTAAATAATAAATCTTATGTGGATTTCTTTATTTTTAACGGTTCTGTGCCATATTACTAGTCAATAGATGTGTGGAACAGCTGATCGGCCTCAACATTATCTGAGTGAAAGATAAAAATTGAGAAATGAGTGTTTACTGCTGATCTAAAAGCATAGAAATAAGAATATGGGGATATTTTTTTAAAAAATGCCTTTAAGGCTGTTGCAGATTTCCTGCATGAAAATTACTTTTTTGCTTAAGGGACTGTAAAATGTAATATGCACAGACAGTTCCATGCATGGAACAGCTAGATTTAGGTCATCTGTGCCTTGACCAAACTTCATGTTTTGTTTATCTGGGCACACCCGAAAATCAATTGTATTAAAATTGCTTCCTCTAAATTTCTAGAGGATTCGCAGTGCATTTATATCTATTATAGCAGCCTTTTTTAATATATATTCAGCAGTACTTTTTAAGCATTCTGTATATGTACAACTGCATTTGCTTACAGCCCTATGCAGATACTCAACATGTACACACAAAAGCTAAAGGGTTGTGACACTTAAGGTACACATGCAAGCCCCCCAACCAAATCCCATGTGTACTATTCTTACTCTCTTTTTCAGCTTGGGCATCAATGACATATAACATTCTCACGTTCAAGCACATTTAAGTATAGTATGAACCTTTTCAAATGTGGTTACAATAAGGCTAACAACAGGCATACCAATACCAACTCACACTCACCTCTGAAAGTATAAAAACTGGAAACAACAGTTTATGAGAAACTGATTTTTAAAGGGTTAACACATGCCCAAGTTCATATATGTGCTCATTCAATGGTTATTGCAAAGCTAGAGTCAAATATTTCTTTGGGCCAATAGATTTGGAGATCTGGAGGTCTGTCTGCCAGGCATATCTTTGTAGAGGGAGATTTCAAGAGCAACACGTGCAAACTGAATGAAACCATTAAAACAAGGTCATTCTCTTTAGGGATCATTTCCTCAGTGGGGAGTCTAAGTAGAAATATTGGATAGACCTTTCTTCCCCATGAACGTGGGTAATCAAATGTTTTTTACCGTTATTTTTAGCCTATGTGATTGTCTTAGACTTGTCTCATTCATTAATTTTAAATTATCTTATTCCTCCTTGTCAATGTGGTTCTGATGCAATGACAACTTGCATACTTCTTTTTCAATAGAATCTAATCTCTTCAGACATGGTGTTGGTATCTGATATTTTCTTGATCTCTTAGCTTGAACTTTATTTTACTTGGAATATATCTGACAGATAAATCACAAAGTAGACATCTTCCAGCCCCTTGAGTAACTTCTAAGAGAAAAAAGGTCCAAAGGATTACAGAATGAACCTTCAGAGTGTTGAAATTTAGTCACAGTTTTGTCATTCCTACCACTTTTTTCTTCAGCAACTCCTGTAACTGACACGAGGCTGCCATTTCCACAAACTCAGTATAACCTTCTCACCCAATCTGTGTGACACAGAAGCATCATGACTTGCTGGAAAAGACTAACAGACCAACATTCTAGAGGCTCAGCCCAAATCTTTGACATTTATAATTATTTTTCAGAACTGGAAGATAAAGCCAAGTGAGGGGGTCTATGGAAGGTCTGGCCGGTTTTGCTCTTGGATTTTTCTGTGGAGTTGTCTATGTCAGAGTCAATAATTAAAAAGAAGATAGTTCTGTCCTATTAGGGTCTGTCAAATTTATTAATCAAATTTAGCTATCAAAGCTTCATATGATCCAAATTGCTTAATACCTTAAGTCACTAGTATTATCTCAAAAGGGATCCATGTTTAATTCACTGTTGGTGCCCTGGTTACTTTGGCGCACTTTTGGTTACATTATGCCAGCTTCCTTTCTGACTTTCTGACATTATGAATGGTATTTCTAATGGTCCAGAGTAGGAATAAATATTCATCCTGACCTCCCTGATGGCTACAGGAAGCCTCCTAGTGATGTCCCTGGGAACAGCAGAGCCCTTTTCTGGCTTTTGTTTTCCCCTTTTCATAGGTATTTAAGGCTAGGAATGGAGCAGGAGACCTCTAGGAGACAAACTGATCCCATTTTCACCCTTAACCACTCCCTACACGTACACCTTGTCCAATATGATGCTGAAATTCACCCATTTGCTCCCAGAATTTGCTGGCATTATTTCATCCTTTTTTTTTTTAAGAGTAGAACCAAGAGAGGCAGTTCACATCCCATAGGCTTCCATCTTACTCTCTCACACTCTTTTTTGGGGGGGAAGGGGAGCTGAAAAGTTGTGTCACTGAAAAGCAGCCATTTTGCTATCAAATTTTGCTGGTATGATCTCAGTGGCCCAGGAACACTAATGGGGTTCTGAAGCTGAGCAGACAGAAACTGCAGGTTGTCCATCTCTGCTATAACTAAGCAGAATTTTATACTTTTTTTTTTAATGTCTACATTATAAAAAATTCAGGATATTATTTTTCTGATTTAGCTATATTTTACCAACCCCATCCCTAAACTTTTTTAGATATCTATAAAAAGTAAAGACCAGTAATTTCTTGATCTCTAAACAGGAATAGGTGAATCTGAAATATTATAGGAATGAAGAGCACAGTGAAAAACTAATAGTTTTTAACAACCACCTGTTTCATTATGTCATACACAGGGAACCTCAAAAAATGAGGCAAATTTTTCTATAAACACCTCTGCTTTCTATGCATGATTTCCTTTAAGCATGAAATTTCTTTTTCTCCTAATGTTTCATTGTGTTACTCCACTTTTACTATTTTGTCCCAAAATAGATTTTGACTGACTTGAGGAGATACACATCATTTTGATTACATATTTGTTATATCTGCAGCATCAGGTTCACTGATGGCACAGATGAGGTCATAATAAATAGAAGCTGCCTAGTTGGTATTAGAAATGATAGTTGATGAGGGAATGTTTTTACAAGTCTATACCAATGGCAAGCATAGTAAAAGCTTTAACAGCTTTTTAAATTTTCCACCAGCTTTTCATTAAAGCAATGAACTCAGTTTTCCTCAGTCTAATCCTTCCAGATTTGTAGGAATCACAGCTCCTTGAATTGGCAGCCAAATCAAAGAATCCAAGCAAAACCAAATGAAAGCAACATTACACCGATCACAATAAACCAGCAACTGCTGGATCAAAAAGAAATCATAGCACTATGAAGTGTTCAACCCTAGCAGTGTCTGCGGAGGGATCAAAATGAACAAGATGGCAGGTGCAGCATTGAGATGTAAACCCCACTGATTTTATATGGACGAGCAACACACCTACAAAAAAGGGATTGCAATGCCATGTCCACCACCTTGCCTGGCAAATTATGTATTATTCAGATGATAAAACAAATGCTTAGTGGAAACTGTTAAAAGATTTTGTTAGGTCTTCTGTATTTTTACAAGTAATTGTAATGTGATGCTTGAGTTTTGTAATGACTATTTTGTAATGTCTGTGTATTGTCGAAGGCTTTCACGGCCGGCATACGATGGCTGGTGTGGGTCTTCCAGGCTGTGCGGCCGTGTGCTGGAAGTTTTGTTTCCTAACATTTCACCAGCACCTGTGACCGGCATCTTCAGAGTGCAGGAGCACAGACAGGAGCAGTTCTCTCTGTCCCCAGGGTGATGTGACCCTTTTGTGGGACCCCCCCTCAGATCTCTATAAATACCCACAAAAGGGTATTTACCCTGGGCACAGAGAGAACTGCTCCTGTCTGTGCTCCTGCACTCTGAAGATGCTAGTCACAGGTGCTGGCAAAACATTAGGAAACAAAACTTCCAGAGCACGGCCACACAGCCCAGAAGACCCACACCAGCCATTGTAATGTCTGTCTTGGATAGAATATGCATTGTTTTTTCTTTTTTTAAATGGTTCTCTATTCTCCATTGGTAACATTATTCATATAAACAAATAGCTCAAAGAAGACCTGAATAAAATGTCAATAATGTTTGATTGACATGCTGCCTACGTGTGACCACTGTTTTCCATTTTGCTTTGTTTCTTAATTCGGAATTGCCACACAGCACTTCTACTTTGCTCAGAGAAAACAGATATATTTTCCCCATGGTACTACTAGCCTGTAGTTTACAAAAAAAAAAAAAAAGCCTGTAGTTAAAAAAAAAAGCCTGTAATTAAAAAAAAATAGGCAACACATCTGTACTTGTTTTCTTACATCTATAGAAACTCTAGAGAGGATTAGAGGAGGATTACGGGATGTGATGTTTTTAGTCCCACCATTTAATAAACAACTGCATTTAGCTCCTTTGAAATAAAACTAATATCCCAATGCACTTAAATTCAACCTGTAATTTGCTCACTTTGTCCTAACTATCACCATCTCCTCAAGTGAGGTAGCATGGATCTGGGGCATACGGGGAGCACCTTCAACTAACCATTGCTCTGCCCAGGTAGCCAATGGCTGAGCAACGAGAATGCCACCTAATCAGTGATCATTCTCTGCTTAGACTTGTGATTTGCTGATTATACTGTTCCTTGAAAGCTTCCAATCCTCCATGAATTGACATGAAGCCCATACTTCTTGCTTCACAAGAAGCAAACAACCCTTGGTTCATGGCTAGGATTACCAGATATCTGAACAGGCAAAGGAGGACATAGACAATTTGAAAGTAGGACAAAGGGGCGGAGGGAGAGGACACACTTAATTGTTTAACTTTCTTAGCATCAGTGACAAAAATTACAGTGAAAAACTGCAAAAAGGAAACAAAAAAAGTATGTAGGCTTAAAGGTACACCCATCACCCTACACCTGGGGGTGGGGGTAGGGGGTGGAATAGGTTTTGTATTGGGATTTTTATTTTTGTAAGCTGCCTGGAGTCACTGTGAGTGAGTTGAGTGGCCATATAAATTGTGTAAATAAATAAATAAAATGTAGATGAAATTACTTTTTCCAGCACCAGAAAAACTGTTTTTTCTGTGCAGGAAACTGCTAGAGCCAGTTAGGAGGCAAAACCCTTCAGCATGTAATTGATTAATTGAATAATCAATAATTATTAATATTAATTAATAATTAATAGCAAGTAATAATTAATTAATTAATGTCTTGTCAATTTCAGGCAAATAGTTGGAGGGTACTAATCAAGGTCAAAGATCTGAGCTGGTTAACTTGCCCTTAGCCCTTTTTAGGGGCCTGGTGGGCCACAGAGAAAAGCTGCTCAGGAAGAGATACTCAAAATCTTGACAATATTTGATTCTAAGGCTATGCCTGCTAGATGGAGGAGATGAGGAAAAAAAGGAGTGTATGTCCTCCTTTTGCCAGACAGCCCTATTCATGGCGCTATTCTAGAAAATCCTGTAAAGTGTGTTCTTCCAGCAAATTCTTATAGATACCAGTGAAGCTGCATTGAAGGACTTTTCCAAGAGCTGATCTGATCAAATCAGATTTGTGGGGTGTGTCAGGATCTCACCCACAAGCTGCTGCAAGGAGACCAAAAAAAAAAAAAAGTTTTTCAAAGGATGGTAAGGAAGCAAAGTGTTTAGAATTGTTATCTGCACCCTTTTGCCACTGATAATTTTATGCAAATGTACAACAGCAAAGGTAGATATAACTCATTGTATGCTAGACATATAAGTTTATAGCCTCAGAAGTCTGCTATGGTGGCTAATCTGACTAAATGTGAAGGTGCTTTGTTGGGTTTCATAAATACAACCCTTATAGTTTGTAAGCCATGATTTATATCTAGGCATGCTGAGTGAATGTCATCAACTGTCATGTATTCAGTAAATCCTGGTTAAACAAGCCATTAACTAGTTTAAGTTGCACAGCCACTCATGTGCAGAATTTATTTGCTGACATTTACAAAGCTTCCTTCTATTAAAGAAAGGATAACAGTTCATAATATGTATTTGAATTTTGAATTTAGATCCCAGTCATGCAAGTTCCCACCTCTGCTTTAACAACCCTAGAAAGCCTGTTTGGAACCAATCATATTATTATCAGTATTCTTCTCTTTTTTGGTGAATTTGTCTTATATGTTTAATATTTCCTGTCTAAAAATTCTGCATCTACAATTTGTATGTATCTTGAGCATATGTCACAACACTGCTTGGGGCACACTGTTAAAAATGTGCCAAAATTGAATGAAGCTGTTCTGATCTTATGGAGTAGAGTTGATTAATACATATATGGACGTGAAGTTATGAAGTAAAGGGCTCATAAATGTACATAATAATAAATAATAAAATTATTAATAATTAATAAAAGTATTAATGGGTGTCATTTACACAGTTGTTTGAAACTAGGAATTCATAGGTTGATGATGGTTTAATGTTACAGTCCAGTGAATTGTAAAAATAGAAGAACTAACTGTGGGGACAGAAACTGTGGAATCCAGGAGAAAAAAATATTCTCTTACATGATATGAATGGATGGATGAGTAGAAACAAGACAAAAGAGTAGAGTAAAGTTGATTCTGTCATCCAGAGACCCACGAATGGATTAGAATGGTGTCTGGTGAATATCTGCTTAGGAAAAGATCTATCTCTTTCATTTACACATGCAAAAAGAATGAATAAAAAATAATGATTAATTTGATTGTTTATAATGAAAGTTGGAATGAAAGGTGATGAGAGGTTTTGAATTTGGGACACATCATTTTGATAATGATGTGAGTAGATGTTGTGAAAAAATAGACCTGGAAAAATGTGAAAGAAAGTCTAATAAAAGCAGAGTGACTGCAGGGAGAGAAAGTATAAGTTCTGCAGGAAATCTTCCAGTAGAATGAAAGGAAAATGGATAAGGGAATATGATGCAGACACTGTTTGGAAGAGTGAAAGAATTATGTTACAGTGCACCACATAGTTGTATGAGTTGTGCTACAAGAAAGTATGAAAAAGAAGCCTTACAGAATGATGAAAGAAACTGTGGACAAGAAAAAGAATCTATGTAAGATGACAGCTGGTGCAAAAAAATAAAATGAAATAAAATACTGTATAATATGCATAAAGAGCAAAAGATTGTTCTAAAGCATGTAGTCAAAGAGAACATGGAAAAGTTAAGAACATGGAATGGTTAAGAGACAGAAAATGCAGAGCAAATTTGATGAAAATTTTAAAAATGGAGTAAGTTGATGAATGTATGTAACTTGATAGAATGTTTATTAAAGAGGTGAAAAAGGGGTGGGAAAATTTTAAGACATGCAAATGCTAATAGTAAGATAGTGGGTAGCATGTGATCTGGTGTGAAGAATGTTTGCGGGGGGGGGGGGGAATTGTGTATACGAGTTTGCATCTATCTACTTCGTCATATGCAAGTTAGTGTTGGGTGTGCCAGGAGAAAATAAGTTGAATGCGGTGAGAATGAGGTACTTAAGTGTGTGTGATAAAACAAGAACAGATAGAGTGAAGAATGAATTGGTGCTGAATTAATGTGACTGGTTACAAAATAAAGACCAATATAAAGAAATATGTTGAATTTGTTCATATAGAAAAAAATGAGAGAATTACAGAACAAATATATTCAGGAATAATGAATAAGCTGAAAGGAAGGGGAAGACTAAGAAGGAGCTGATAAGATCTTCAAGAAGGAGCTGAGAAGTTGAGAGAGAGAGAGAGAGAGAGGGAGAGAGAATATGAATGAATGAGTGGATAGATGGATGGGGTATGAGCAAGTTTGGTTTACAAGAATAAAAAAAATGAAAATATATAACAAAAAGTATTGATTTAAGTGAGATTTAACTATATTTACTATTTTTTCTTGTGTCTTTAATTTTTTTGTTTCTCTTATTATTTTGTACTACTTTTCTACACTTTGCACACAGTAGGTATTTACCCTGAAAGTGAATATCATGATGGATATTTATGTATATATGCATAATTGACATTCATTGTGGTGGATAACTGTTGAGTCTTCCATGAAGTTCCTTAGGTCATGGACTTTCATTACAAGCTTGGGATTGTGCACAAATTTTAATGTACCAAAATGTTGTTGATATAAAATAGCATTTTCCTTCAGCACACATTTAATTTAGCAGCTGTAGTATTTCTAGCATTTACCCTGATTGCTGACTGAAACAAAAATTAACATTACCTTTGTGCTTGGTTTCATGAGGTTTGTGTTCAGCTAAATTAAATGTTAGACAGGATTGACAGCTAATTTAAATCTAACATTTCCTGCATGACATATGTATTTGAGGCTAAGTTTGGAGACAATCTAATTAGTTTAAAAATATATGCAAAGCTAATAACTTGTCTGCCCCCAAAGAACTCCATTCCAGGGATTCATCTGACATGGATTTAACTAGGACTTTGTTGTTTGGGGACTTACAGTCAAGGAACTGGTATAAAATGGTCTGGGTAAAGTTAACATTCTGCTTTGCTTTGAAGCCTTTGATGAGACAAAAAGAAAATGGAGAAAAACTGAAAAAAATGCTGAAGTCTTGTAATATGATATTCAGCTATATTAATTCAGGTGAAGCATCCTTCTATTTCTTCCTTAATATTCGCTGCTAGACATAATAGCTCTCAAACTCACAGCTATTAAGTCTTCAGTTTTGATTTGTGCTAATTCAAAACAAAAGGCATCCCCCATTATGAAAGCAAAGCTCCCTTCAAATATAGTCTTCATCAGTATTTTCCAAATTGGTACCATCGTGATGTCTTGGGGAGAGAACTACCAAGTCATTTGAAGAATACATATTTAGAGATGACTAGAGTGCTTTGTTCTGGACATACTATTGTGTTTATCTGCAAGTAAATGACAGAGTAATCCCTGGAAGGATCTCAGGGTTACCCAGTTAATGATGCAGTTAATGGTGAAAAGCAAAGTATGATTAAATATGAAGGAGATCTACATTTTGGGAGAACATCAAATTTATTAGAAGTGTGCACGTGCTATAATGTGGTTCTTTTATAGCATGAGGCATGGAATTGTCAAAATCCCTCACCTTGCCCCGGTACCAGTATTTCTGAAAAAAGCTTTCCTAGAGGTTTACAGCATATCCACGCTGCTGCTTTAAGCTTCTCCTGTCTATGTTCATGCCAGCTTGTCTCTAAATCAATTTAAGAAAATCCCATCTGGCACTTTGGCAATAGCTTGCAATGTACTCAGTTTGGATAGCTGGCTACCACGTCCTCCCATTGAACAATAGCTCTGATGTTGAGCCACCCCAGTTTTGTATTCCAGAACAGCACCTGCCACACAACACCTTTTGTTCCTGTGGGTGGGTCCTCCTGGACACATCCCACACACACATATGCATTTGCCCACAGGCCTGTTTTGCGGACGTGTCTTCTGCTACACGAATGGCATTGAACAATGTTCTCTGGCTTATGCATTCTCTCATTTTGTTTCATAATTAAGTGAATTGCAAGAATCAGCACTGCTGTCAGAACAATTTATTTAAATGTTGGATAATGCCCACAACAAATAATGCATCTATAGACTGATAAAGAGTTTATTGATTTCGCAATGTATTAGTTGCCATAAAGTTATTCATTTGCAAGCATTATCATTAATTTTTTTCAAAAGCTATCTTTCAGCACTCTTGCCACATAAACAAAAAGATGATAAATTGGCACATTTCCTAACAACAAATAATTAACAAAGTGAATTATATACCCAAGGTCTGAAGGCAGATGCTTTTTCAGAATGGAAAGGTGCTCCTGAAAATCCAGAAAACCTCTTCAGATCTGATATTTTTCTACCAATCTGCTGCCCTGATTGCTTTTTAAAGCCATCTTTTTAAAAATTTCAAGTCATTCTTATTTGTAGTAAGAATATAATCTTGAAGCAAATCGCATTAATTATTTATGCAGTTATGAGTTTGCTACATTCACATCTTGCTTTTCAATTAACATGACTTAAAAAGCATTATCACTTTTCATATTACAATGTTAGCTTCTAGCTAACATGTTTCGATGCTCACTTAAATTTGTCTCCTCTATGACAACCCAAGAACACCAAAGATAAGGCGAGGCGATTCAAAGTGAGGGCAAAGGTAATACTATTATCTGTGACTACTGCTTATGTGCTTGTTTTTATTTTGGCAATTAATATGATGCCTTTCAGAATAAAAACCTCCCCTTATTTGTACTTTCAAATACAAAACTAAAATTAGCAGCAACTTCACAGACTAGCATAACACTTCTTAATAATACACAGGTACTTAAAAAAAAAAAACCAATAGAATTATACATAGCCTTTTTAAAAGAGAAGCAACCACTTCTGAAAACTGCTTTTTGGTAGTCACTAGCGTAATGAACCATGATATGATGTTGGAATACTGTCTGTCTGTCTGTCTGTCTGTCTGTCTCTCCTTTATGCTGGTCTTTGAAGATTTGATTTGAAACATTTTTAAAGATTTGATCTGAAACATTTTTGCTCATTTTAAATCATGGAGTAGTTCAGGTCTAGGTAAGATCAAGTCTCTTTAAGTCAAATATAATTCCTGATGATTTCATGAATACATCCATGTAGTTTTTGTGGTGAGAATATGGGAATAGTTTACCATTATTTTCAGGATATTAACTTTAATCTCCTGCTCTGCCGTATAGCCCTGCTATTTTCTGGTGATTTCCCATCCAAATACTGAGTCTGACAGTCCTTCAGATAACCTGGAGGTTTTAATCAAAAACACTTTAAATTGAGTCTGGAAGCAAAGAGGCAACTAATGTAACTGGTAGGATATTGGTGTCATATTGTTTTAATAGTAATTTCATTAAAAATTACAACAATAAAAAATAATGCAAACTAAAAAATAAAAGAAAAAAGAAAAATAAAAGGTGCAGAAAAGAAGAAAAAGAATATAGTAAAGAAAAAAAATGAAATAAAGAAGAGACTTCCCTCTTCATCACAAGTATAAACAATTTTAGTAACTTATCCTCTTCTCTTAAAATACAACCAATGATCTCTTCTTCCCGTAACCCATCTCTTACCTGTAAACAAAACCTTAAAGCCTCATTGTTTCAGTCCTGATCAGCAAAAGTCCATTAAGGGTTACCAGAGATAAAAAGGTATCTATTTTAATCTTGATCAAATAAACCAACTTTATATTCCTTCCTTTGACTTCTAACAATTTTGATCTTTAGTCCCTTCAAATAATGTCCTAGAACTTGATTTCTTTTCATTTTTTCTTTGTCCCTTCTCACAATTTTTTTCAAAGCTTTAACAAGCCTCTTTTGTAGATCCAATATAGGATAATTTTCTAGGTCACTCTCTTGGTTTGTTATTTGTATATTTGTTTTAATTATTAAGACATCAGCCGGTTTCTTTTGTATGTCCAATGTAACATCTTTTCCCATGTCATTCTTGTAGCCTGTGATTTTTAAATACACTTTTAAATCAGTCTCAATCTTGTCAGGTAAAATTTGTTCCTCTTCCATAACATCTTTTAAACACAGTCTATCTATACAGGCAGACATTTTAAAATTAACTTCTGGGTCCATTGTTCAAAAATATCCTTCAACATGTCTAATGTTAAAATATTTTGCTTCATTCTGTAATTGTGAGTTGAGTTTGAGTGTTCTCCTTTAATTATCTTTAGTTACCTCTAGTGACCATTTTTTAAAGTCATATCTGATTATGTTTTTTTAAAAAAATGAAAACAAAATAAGCATTTTCCCATGAGAAGGATTCTGAGTGAAGCTATCCACACTACATCCTTAAGCTTCTCCTGTCCTATGGTTTAACTCTGAGCTGGTCTATGAAAAAACTGTCCAAATAGATGCACTTTGGCAGCCGTTTAAATGGATTTAATCTGGACTGCCATATCCTCCCACTGGACAATTCCCCTTCTTACTGTCCTCCCATTTCCTCTTCAGGTAAGCAATTACCTGCATTAGTTTGAGTTCTTGCAATGAATGGGGGATGGCTGAATGATCTAAAGCAGTGTTTCTCAACCTTGGCAACTTTAAGACGGGTGGACTTCAACTCCCAGAATTCCCCAGCCAGCCTTTCCCCTGGCTGGCTGGGGAATTCTGGGAGTTGAAGTCCACCCGTCTTAAAGTTGCCAAGGTTGAGAAACACTGATCTAAAGGATCACCTGTTGTTCACCTCCTTCTCCAGTAGTAATGGACCTGTGAACTGACCATCTGAATATTTGTTATTTGGAGGCCTTCTAGTATTACATCTGGCTTTCTCAAATTGCTGTTTGTGTAGATTTTTATTTTTTATTTTTGCCACAGCTGTACAGGCAAAGTCCATCTCATTGGAAATCTTGGCAACAAAGTCCTAGATGCAACTTTTGTCTGGGTTTTGTTTGGGTGGCTCAGTTGTTCCATTAGTTCCATAACAAGTGAAACTAATCATAAATATGTTATTAAGCATTATCACTGATTTATCTCCAACATATCCGATTAAAGTCATAGATTTGATGGTGGAGTATGTGCAACTTTAGATTTCCTATCATCCCATGATAAGGAAGCATTGTGTCCTGATTGTACAACTACAGTTTTATGATCCATTTGAAGCGTTTTCAGGGGGAATATAAGGAAAATCTTATTTTAATGTAAATGGACTGAAAAATCACTAGGGCATTGAATATGCAACTGCTTTCTTGTTAATATGTTATAATATGAGAAATGTTTCAGTATTCAAATACCATTTAACATAGCATCAGTTTAATTAGCTATCATTTAACATTAATAAGGTCAGAATTTTTAACAGTAGATGTCTAATTAGCTATCAGGGCCTTCATACTCATGTGTGTTCAACTCATGCCAGTGCTTAAACTTTCATAGGAGAAATAATCCAATTTCCTCCATAGAAAAAATAATACAGTGACTTAATTTTCTCCATACACCAAGCTACAATTAAAAGACTATTATATCATGCTTATGACACCAAATATATGGAAGATTTACACTTTCAAGAGGGGAAAATATTACATCTGTTGAAACAATGCATATCTATTTAAAAGCACACCACATCAGGAGAATTAAATGTACCTGAAAGGCTTTAACAAAATTAAAGAATGCTGAGTGAAGATTATATGAGAATTTATGAGAATTCAGACCAGAAGATTACATTTTCTTTGCTCATAGATGAGAGGCAGGACTTTTGCGTTCTCAGTGGTCAGTTCTTTAAACGACATACATTGCAAACCCATTGAGAAAGCTACGTTTCTGTTTATCATCTATAAGCAAAGAAAATTTAATGCAACACAATGTAATACTTTTCAAAATGTACAAAAGGTATATTACCTGGCTTGAGTTTTCATGCAGTTACTTAATTGGATTTTTATTCCAAAGAAATGAGATATGCTAAAATGAGTCATGAAGTCCTAATGATAGCAATAGAGTTGTAACAGGGTTGACTTTAATTTTAGTTTAGTTCTTCATTTTAAAATGATGCCCTATTGTCACATTTCTTAGCATGCAATGTATGATTCTATTTTG
Source organism: Python bivittatus (assembly GCF_059951505.1). NCBI lineage: Eukaryota > Metazoa > Chordata > Lepidosauria > Squamata > Pythonidae > Python > Python bivittatus. The sequence continues at coordinate 32,500,994 of NW_028277112.1, read as the reverse complement.
AATAAGAGCCTTAAACAGTATATCAAAATCAGAGGCGGCAGAAAGAAAGTTACTGCTGATTTAAAGAACAGCTGAGTCATTGTATTTTATTCTTGATGAGAATGTAGAAATGTAACTAAGATGCATGAACTGGAACAACTGCATGAACTGGAACCCATCTAGAAATATCTATACATTCTGAATTTACTGAAGAAAGCAGAAGGAAGAAAACTGTCTTTTTCATGCCAGTGAATATTGGCAAATGGTATTCTGTCTTAGTCCATGCTTGCCTTGGAAATTAAGCAGCATTGGACCTAGTTAGACTGGAAACTTGAGGAAATACCAGAGCTAAAGGCTACACTGGAAATCTGAAATGAAAAAAGGAGGCAGCAGCAAATCACTTGCGCTACCACATCTTGGATCAACTACAGCTTCCAAGTGGTCTTCAAGATATTCAACTGGGTATCATCAGCATACTCATTTCATTTATTTATTTGTACCTTTGAATCAGTCTTAACTCCTGGTGACTGTGTGGACTAGTTCCTGCAGTTTTCTCGGCAAAATTTTCAGAAATGGTTTGCCATGGCCTTCTTCCTAGGGCTGAGAGAGAGCTACACCTGGCCCTGAATCAACATACTGAATGACCTCACCCAGCAGCCTCAAGTTGATGTTAAACAGGAGGGGTGAGACCATTGGTCCTGTCAGAGATTCTGATTCAATCTCTTCCATCTTATCAACACTTTCTGGAACCAACCATCGAGAAAGGAGAATTACCTTAGAACAGCTCATGCTACTCAGTCCCCAAAGATGGTCCAGACATATCCCATGATCAATAATATTGGAAACCTCTAAAATCAATATCAGGACCACTGCTCCAGCCCAAGTCCTCCAGAGGTCATCAAGTTAAATCAATGCCATCTCCATACTGTGTCCTATTATACATTGCAAAAGAAAAAAAATGATGAAAATTATGATAATTATAATTTTCTCTCCACTACCATTGGTACAAAGAAAATGACTATATTTATGTTGCTTGATACAGTAAAATGCAATCAGAAGGAATGAAAGTAGCCTGCATTTTCTTGATGACATTCCAGAGTTCATCAATGACATTTGAATAGCTACTTCCATGGGTTCATCCGTTTTGATCAGAAACTGTTGAAAAGCAGGGAGATTACTTATTTCAATACTGAAGACTATACGTGAAAAAAGAAGCTACTGACTACATCTAACAATGCTTCAAGGGATCTTAGGTGGAATTATTTTTTGGCCCTCACTTCGGCCATGTGTTTTAGGCTTTTTCTTTCACTTTTTCATCAAGATTTATTTATTTGATTTTTATTCCACCTTTATTATTTTTGTTTTCTAAATAAGCGAACATACCTAATACCCCTTCCTCCTCCTATTTTCCCCATAACAACCCTATGAGGTGGATTGGGCTGAGAGAAAGTGACTGACCCAAAGTCACCCAGCCAGTTTTTCATGCCTAAGGCAGGACTAGAATTCAGAATTTCCTGCTTTCTAGCCTGGTGCCTCAGCCTCTAGACCAGACTGGCTCTGGAAGGCTTTGGAAGGATTTTAATGAGTAGAGAATATCTTAAGGAATGGCACTGTGGGGAAAAACCTTCACTCTTAAAAATAAATAGAGGTGGGAATAGTTTGCTTGATTTTTCTTTGGCTTAAAAGTGTTTTGACCAGCTGAAAGAGAAAAGTTTTCTTGCCCATGAAGATGAAGTTAATTCCACAGTTTGTCATTAGCCTGATTTCTGAAGACACATTTATAAGAGCTGGTGAACAAGTTGACTACTCTAACAAAGACAGTTTGCACATCTGCATGCTAAATTTTTTTAAAAAACTTTTGCCTGCTGCACAGATGTCAGAGGCACAGAGGAAAAGAGTAGTCAACAAGTCTTCTAGGAGGGCAGGAGGAATATGGATCTTATGTGTCTCAGCCACCAAAGGTGTCTCACACTACTCCATCATCAAAAATTAATTAATTTTTGGTTCAGTTAGACAAAGTGAGTTTGAAACCTCTATAATTTGTTCATGTGAGCCTTGGCATATGTTCAGATAACTTTTCAAAGAAAAAAATCAAATGGGACTGGAACTTTATGAAGAAGTCCAGGAAGTTAGGCACATAATGAGGGTGATCCCTCTGGAATTCACAAACTAATTTACAGGAGAAATGGAAATGACTGCCTACTGTGTAAAAATAATTGCTTCCTATACCAGCTGGTGGCAGTGTGAAGTCATGTTTAGTTTCCTTATAGTTCCCTTTCACATGGAGAAGAAGGCTTTAACAACCTGAGGGATACTTCATTTTAGGCAAAGTTCACAAGTTTAATTCGAAACTTGTCAGGGCCAGGGATCAATGTTTGCAGTTTTATGAATAACAGGGGCCTGGGCTTTAACTCAATCATAATGTGGTTAGCTTGTTTGTGACTTGTGAGTTGTATGAAACCTATCAACTATGATTCATTAAACTATGGCTTACCTGGTATCTTCCCCTGATATCCTCATTTTAGCTTAGTGGACTTTGCAAACCCAGCCAGAAGTATTAGTTTATGGCTCAGTATGTAAACCCAGGAAAATGTATTACTGAATAAACCATTAATTTAACCAAAAACAACGATGATATACAACCAGACATTGAGAAAACTTTTCAGTAAATAAAGAGAGGAAGAGGACAGGGGAAGGTTACCTCATAGTGTATTTCTTTCTATCCTCCACAAAGTCAATTGCTACCAACTCTTCCATGGGAAAGACCCCCCAAATTATTATTTTTAAACTGCTAATTATATTTAATGTACGATTGCTGATGTTATATGTACATCTTTTTGGTAGGACTTATAACTGTAATGATGTGATATGACTAAATATCCATTTATTCAATTATTTCATGGGGGAATGGTATGCATTTGGAATACTCTGGGTGAAAAAGACACTGACATTATATTCACAAAAGCTACTAACTCATGGTTAACTATCCTGTGGTTTACTGAATTAACCTGATTTCTTGAATTTTGCACATGATGCTGAAACATACCAAACTGGCTAGCTCCACAAGACAGATTAAGCTACAAGCTAGCCAACAACCTTTAAGGGTAGCATGTATGAATGCATTCTTTCTACCATTCTCTAGCTACTTTTCTCCATCTATATTTGGACTTACTTTTCAGATGGTAACACTAAAGTAGTTCTGTTAGAAGCTGGTGATTTGGGGCAGGAAAATGGCAAGTATGTTTCTCTTCAATCTGATTCCAATTGCCACATTCTGAAATGGTTTATTCAGTTGGGCTACTACTATATATATAGATTTATTCATTTAAGTTGCTCTCTTATTATTGATAATCTTTCAAGTTAAAAATAGGTGGAGAATGTTTCTTTTTGCAGAAGGAGGATTTTCACTTTCAGACTGCTGTAGAGAAGCCACTTTTTAAATCTGGATATTTACAAAACTTGCCCAAATAACTATACTTGTCAATCCAGTATAGTGTAGGATTCTTTTGAATCTGATGCATACATATGCATACATCTAATATATAACACTAAATTAAGATCAATGAGAAAAAGAAGAAACTTCACAGATCATGCTCCTTTCTCACTCTAAATTTACAATCGGTGATCTGCAAAGGTCTAGTATTATAGCCCTGGCAGAATTTAAAGAGCATATATGAAGAAAGTTCTGTTAAAAACCTATACTGAACGTCTCTTATTATATCTTTCTTTAACCCAGTGTTTCTCAACCTTGGCAACTTTAAGAGATGTGAACTTCAACTTCCAGAATTCTATAGCCAGGATGCTGGCTGGAGAATTCTGGGAGTTGAAGTCCACACATCTTAAAGTTGCCAAGGTTGAGAAACACTGCTTTAACCAACTTGCCATTTTTGCCTGTTTGAGTCATCTGAGTTAGCCATCATTATCCTTTTCATGTTTCTGCCTTGATGGCATGCCAGTGTGCCTTTCAATTGATTTGAAGTTTTAGCTACCCATATCTGCTCCTTGATTTGAAATGCCCTTATTCATTAATGATATACTATCCAGACTTAAAATCAACCCAGTATTGGTCCTGTAAAGTTGATGCCAAATTATAGACCTTGGCATTTAGACCTTATACTCACCAGCCATTCCTAAAACTCATAATAATTGTTCTAAGATAACTGGCTTAAAGTTAAGTGCTGATTCATATAAATTTGTTGATTGATAATTACTGTATCAGGATAGATGGAATTTCAATTTTCTAGATGCTTGGTTGCCTTGTGCCCCAAAACCCTTTATTGTCTCTTGCATGCCAGCATATTTCTCCTATCTGAATCTTTCATATCTAGGTATAATCGTGTTTGCTAAATTACAGCCAACCCCATAATTTCACTCTTTCAGGGATGATGTAGGAAAAACTGAGCCTCTGAATTTTTATAGCAGGACCATTTACTTTGATATGAAACTTTTTTTATGCATCAGAGAACAAAATAGCAAGATTTAAACTATTGCAATAATTCTGTTTTCCATACTTGGTTTTCAGATAAAGGCAGTTGTTGTTGTTGTTCAGTCGTTAAGTCGTGTCCGACTCTTCGTGACCCCATGAACCATCTCGCGCCAGGCCTTCCTGTCCTTCACTGCCTCCCTGAGTTTGCTCAGTTTCATGCTCATTGCTTCAGTGATGCTATCTCACCATCTCATCCTCTGCCGTCCTCTTCTCCTTTTGCCCTCAATCTTTCCCAGCATCAGGGTCTTTTCCAAAGAGATCTCTCGTCGCATTAGGTGACCAAAGTATCTGAGCTTGAGCTTCATTATCGATCCTTCCAATGAGCAATCAGGGTTGATTTCCTTTAAGATTGACTGGTTTGACCTCCTAGCAGTCCAGGGGACTCTCAAGAGTCTTCTCCAGCACCACAGTTCAAAGGCATCAATTCTTCGGCGCTCAGCCTTCTTTATGGTCCAGCTCTCACAGCCATACATTACTACTGGAATAAAGGCAGTAGCAGAAATGTATGGGAATCAGTGCCTCCAAAACTCCTAATGCTGGTATACTGACAAGTCTACAGCTTGGCCCTTTTTCCTAACCATAAGAGCGTGCTGCTATAATGCATGGTGAGCCAAAAGCCACTCCAGTAGGAGCATAACACAAGGCAGCAATCCACTGCTCTTTGTAAGGGGCATATTTTTGCCTTGAATCGGTATTTTCCCTCCATGGACACAATGCTGCTGGCACACAGATATATAGAAAATGCCCCAGTTCAACATAATTTGAGCAATTGTGAGGATGGGGTCATCTTGGTTAAGAGTACTGGGAATGGAAGCGATTTTTCTACTAATTGCTATCAGCTGCGGTCTTGGCCCAAACTTCAGTTTAAGAGTTAGGTATGGGTATACTCTAAGACATAAAGCCAAATAATGAATACACATCACATTTATGCAAAAATTATGCTAAGTTCTTAAAAATTATGCTAAGGTCTTAAAAATTATGTTACGGTCTTATGTTCTGCCTAGAATGATACTTAAGTTCCTTTGCTACAGACAGACACAGACAACAAACATTTAGATGATGCATGCTGGGACAACTACAGTCCAGGTCAGAGTAGACCAGAGGGAACAAATGCTTTTATAGCTCAAAATACATAAACTCTGCAGTGCATGTACATAGAATATGCATTGATAAGCATAGGGTTGCAAATCCAGCCTCTGTCATATAAGATCATACTGTGGATTGTGATTAATGTGAAAAAAATAGTAAATGGTTATGACAAAATAATTTATTTTTATGATGAGCAGAATCTGTTCACCAAAGTGGGTACTAGAAATTCTACTTTCCTACCATGGAAATCCAGATTTATTTTAGTGCAATAAAGAATGAGAAAATATAAACAATCCCTCCAACTGGATAAAATATAAGGTAATTTACATATTTTTGATATAGCCTATGTAGAAGCGAAAGCTTTCAAGGGACAAGTGGAAACTGGAATGGGACTGGAAAGAAAAGTGGCAAAGCTGTCACCCAGTTTCAACTGTGATACATTTGGCATCTGAGTCTTCACTACAAAAATATGTGGGCATTGATTATGAGGCCTTGTGCCTTCACTGCCAGCTTGTGGGTTGCCAACCTCAAGAGTCAAACATTTTTTACAGCTAGCTACATCTAAATCAAAATACCCCAAAAGAGCTGAGAAAATGATCATGAGTGAGCCCTCAAATATCAAAACTCCAGTCTTTAACAGAGAACAAGGAAAGAAAAGAGGAGAGAGGTATGCGGTCACCTAACAGAATGGCAGGGCATTAAGCTGGAAATAAGTGTCAAATACCAAGTGGGGTCACAAAGTTATATCAGTTGGATGTGCACAGTGTTACCGGGTGATGGGGTAACAATAAGGTAGTAACGAGAAGCCAAAGTTAAGGCCAACGAATGAACATAGTCATGCTCTTCAGAAAATGAAACTAAATCAAGCCCTAAAGGCCATGGAGTTCTAGGACCATTACAGTAAAGATTAAAACCCAGCTTTGTAGGAATTGCTATGCATTTCCTTGGGGACAGAGTTCTCAGATTGTGGGGCTACTGCTGAAAGTATCACCCCTAAAATATCCCATTCTGATAAATCTTACTGCCAGATTAGGAAGCATAGTTCCAGATGTTGACATTCATGCTCTGGCAGGCATATATCTGTACATCCAGACTTTCAGATATTGTCAGATAATCCCAAAACATTAGAAGGGTGTGTGCATACATAGAGAGAGAGTAGCCCACAATGTGTTCTTCATACATTTACAATCCCTTTGGTTTTGGTTTTTTAGCACTAGGGAATGGGTGATTTCTTCCGCAAGGTTGGTAAGTTTGAAACAAAATCAAACTTTTTGTAACCCACTGAACATTTTGATTGCAACTGCTTCATTTTCCTTTCTCAATGTTCCACTCTGTGCAATGCATTTTTCCCCTTGAAAGAGTTTTGTTAAAATAGTATATTTGCTTGTCACTGGTAGCATGACTTATATGCAAAGTCAGGCTACATTGTGGCAGTGAATGTAATTACACTGGTGGCAAACTGTAATAACACAGTTATCGTATGAGTGATCACAGTCAATTTCACAATGCTTTCTGATAACATCATAAAATGGAGTTTAGCAGTAGCACATTCATGCCTGCCAACAAACTGAAGTTCAGGGATTGGTATTGCAGCTCATACTTTATAATATTTTATTTATTACATTATCTGTTTATTCCAACATATAACCAATTACCTTGCTACCAAAAAGGACAAAAAATCCAGACTATAGAAATGCAGGTATGATCAAAGAGAAAATGAGTTTTGTAGTGGATGTCAGTACTAGAAATACAAATGTTATGATCAGAACGCTTTCAGTCAGTTCAATTGAATGCCTTGTGATTAAAAATGAGTCACTTGACTTTTTAAAGAATAGTCACTCCTGTGTACATAGAAGCAGCTAGGGAGATAACTATAGGAGAATAAACCCTTAGCAAAGTCTATTGTCAGTTTCATGAGACAGCCATTAAAACTGACGCTAAATTAATTAGTCTGCACACATTGTATTAAATGGAAAAGTTGATCATAATTCATGGTCGTCAGACAAAATTGGAACCTAAAATTGCATCAGACATGTGGAAAGCAGTGAAAACTCATTTGAAATGCAGTCTTCTTTTTTTCACTTTGTAGTGTATCTGAATGATCTCTAACTGGATTATTTATTTAATGTATCCCATTTTTAACATGTGGAACATAAAGTGCAAACATGGAGTTTTCCAGATAGAGTTCCATTCAGGCACTAACATAAACCCAACCTATTCTGGAGCTCACATTCAAAAGTCCAAGTCCTGCAGCCCAGAACATCCTTGGTGAACACCCAGGGAGCAGAGGCACTGGAAACAGCTAACACAGTGTTTTTCAAACTTGCCAACTTTAAGATGCATGAACTTCAACTCCCAGAATTCCCCAGTCAACATGCTAGGGAATTTTGATATATCTTGGCAAGAAAGGTTTGATCCACTGCTCACCACAACATCTTTTCTTCTTATTTTAAAAAGACTTTTATAAACTAGAGGTAGACAAGAGGGAAAGTTCCTAGTGACAGATGCTCATTTATTATTGTTATTTTTTTAAAAAAAAATTTCCAACAAGGAAAGAATTTATTTTTGAGTAATACACATGGGGTTTAAAAGGACCTCACTGCATTGTGACATCTGCTTAGCCTTAGCAAAAAGACTGCACTGTATCTCCTGAGCATGTTTGACTTTTACAGACTAAGACCAAAAAGGAAATCATCTCATTAGCAATATTACTTACATATCCAGAGATAGAACTAGATGTAAATCAAGTGCTGCTAATAATGCAGATATTATTTTTTTAAAGTTATTATAGATTAAAAATGAGTTGCTATTGCCTATTAGGCTTTTTTGAGATACTCAGAATGCCACAGATTTCTTTCTGGTCATTTGTCCTGTTTCAGGCTTCAAACTCACACACATGCACAGTTGTTAGGTGAGAATAGCAATTTACTCAAGGCTGAGCAAATAACAGCAACAAGGGAAGGAATGTAAATCAACAATGTACCTTGGAAAGAAAGCTTGCCTGGGTGGTTTTGCTTTCAGCAGAAGCATACAGAAGAGTAACCAAAATCCAGTCTGAAGTTCAGACAGCAAAGTCAGGTTTGTGAGCCAGTCAAAAGTCGGAGTTTCATGAGCAGGATTCACATGAATGACACACCAGACCAGGAAATCAGATGGTTGTTTCCAATGGAGAAACATAGGTTAGGGTTGACTCTTCAATCAGGTTGTAGCCAGCTATCTTAAGACAGTTTCTTCTTTGCTCAGCAAGGAACCTCACTGAGCATCTTTGTTCTGCTCTCCACTCCACTCTCCAAGTCCAAGGCCTTGGGGCCATACTTCATCATCTGACTTCTCCAGCTGCTCAGGTAGTGCCTGTGTTTGATCAGTCTCAGGTGATTCCTGGCTTGGTGTCTCCTGAGGCTGACATTCCACTGGTTCAGCTGGATCAGCTTCTTCAGAGTTGGAGTCAGAGTCCTGAGCCTTGGCATTGTTAATTGTGGAGTCAAGTTTAATTTTTTATCTGTTTAATCCTGAAGGATTCTATGACAACTTCTGTATGTTTCAAAAAGAATATACAGTGTAGAGGTATAACTCTTATCGGTGCCATCCCATGTGTTTCTTTGAAAGACCCCCTTTTGGTGAAATAAAGAATGAGTGTAAATTTAATATTGTATACCCTTTAGTATGTCTTGTAAAATCCATATTTTTGCATGGACTCTTTTCTAATGTCCCTATTTTATATTAGCAAAATTCCATAATATAAAACATTTGGTATATTATATTCATATGCATATTTTGCATGGACTTTAAAAAATGTGGGATAGGATAAAAAACAAATGTGCAAAGTTGAGGGATAATTGCAGTATAGGTTCAAGGTAAAAAAAGGTGTGTTTGCATTAAAATGAAAGTGGTTGCATTTTACCCCTGATAACATTTCCATGGGACAGTTCAAGATTTGAATACCCACACTGTATTTTGTTTTGGTTTATTTCTCATGCTAATTTAATCCAGCATGTTTAGATTTATTCTAATCTTGCCATTATCTCAAGTGGTATCCTTCTTCCACTAAGGTCGCAGGCAGCTCCATTTTCTATTATTTCTTTACAGTCTAAGCCAACAACATTTGGTCCACCCATCAATGAGGAGATGAGAAAAAGAAAAGTAGCTTTGAGAAATGAGATCAGAGATCAAAATGTAAGTAGAGAACGGTTCAGCTATTCTTCTCGAAAGCAAGGAGGCAGGTGGTCAAGCCTCCTCAGTTGTATATACCAGATGTCCACTGTAACCCAATCAGGTTACTTTCTTTATGTTCTCAGACTATCATGATCAGGACAGCGTGCTTCATCTTATGCTTTTTTTAAAAAAAATCTTGGAATCTAATCAAAATCTGTAAGATGTATAAAATGCTTAGCAGAGGCATGTTGCTTGTCTTTGGACTAAATATTCACATAATATAATTAACAAGATAAATCATACCTGGCCAACTAGATGGTACATGGAAACAAGTTTATCAGTCTGTAAAGCAGCATGCTTTATTTCTTTATCTTGAAATAGACATGGAATTGGTTGGAAGCCACTCACCTCTCTCAAAGATTTTTAGATGCATATTTATAACAATTAGTACAATAAGGGTGTTATTTATTAAGCTTGAAACCATCACAGTGGATTTTGGTGTTAGTATCTAATGCTTCTTGGGATATTATTCCAATTTAAGATCTGTTTGAGTTTTTCTTACCCTGCGATGATGACAAATTATAGGAGACCTTTATGTGAGACCTCTGCAACAGTTCTGAAAGACCTCTAGACTTGTCCAGTTGCATTACCTTACTGTATTGGAGAGCTAAGTCAACATATTTCTTTTTCTGCACTGGTTATTTGAAATCAGAATAAAGCTGAGTCTTCTTTTACTAATGCTGCAGCTTTGGAGAGCTTACTGTTTCCTCTGTTTTCCCATTAGCAAAAATGTTTGCCTCATTCCAGCTTTTAGTTTCTAACAACTATAGCATTGCTTTCTCCATGCCTTCTTGTGTCTCTGTAAGGTCACCATAGCTGAGAAATGTACTAACTTGTTCTCTTTTCATCATCACAGCATGGGAGAAGCCCTCAGCGCCTTTGCAGTAGGGAAGATTCCCCTCATAGCAGCTGATCAGAATTTTTCTGCAAATTGCTAGACAAAGGCATTAAATATTCTAAATATTAGATCACAATGGTGGGGGGTGGGGAGAGACAGCATTAGCAATGTATGTTATTTTCTTTCGTGTGGAGTGCAGGTAAGAAGTCTATAGTGGCTCAGGGTACAGGGAACATTTTTTTTTTTTTTTTACTTATCTATTGGCCAGCTGGAGGTGAGCACTGAACTGGCTTCTGGTGCATGTGGCGTGCTCTCAGTCATGACAGTTGCAGACTGGGGTGGTGCCACTCCCTCTATTAATATGATGTTTTATTGGTGTAAGAAATGTTGAGGGGAATTTTGAAATGCATTTTGTGCTACTATTTATAGCTGAAACTGTAAACAGTAGTTTACCTGGTTGACTGTGGCAAGTAAAAATCTCTTGCAAGGGATCAGGTATTATCACCTGAAGATCGTTTTGGGGCCACAACCTGGCTTACCTAAAGCAACCAAATCACACTGAAGATGGAACATAATTTTATTAGCATACATACAATAATACAGTATACAGTATACTGAGTTCTCAGCAAAATGTTGGCAGTTTGTTGGGCAGCCCTGAGCAAAGGCAAAACCAGAGCTTATATACCTTTGGACTACTACATTGCAAAGGCAAGACCAAAAAAAAAAAAAAAGGCAGACACAGTGTAAATTACAGCATGACATTGGAATGTTTTTGATAAACCCATCTGGGTAACCTTGTTATTTATCACTTCCTACTAGGTCAGCACGCTAGCTATACTGAGATATGGTCAGTGAATATAAACAATTTGGTTCATTGGGCCAGAGGTTCCTGATTGATTCTTCTCCCTGTTGCTACTCAGGGTCAATTCAGTTTACTGTGAATGTTTTCTTACAATACCACTTTAAGCAGTTCATGTGTGTGTGTGTGTGTGGGGGGGGGAGGGATTTAATAGATTTGGTAGTGAATGCACATCACATATGTATTGGGGGTGTGTGTGTCAGGGCCAGCCCAAGAACAACAATGAAACAGTCCAGTCCAGATCCTTTATTAGCTTACACCTGATAGACAGAATCTTGCCAAACTAAATCTATACTACAGCAACTAGTGGATATACCCTGTGAGATTCTAGGGAGTGGCTATCCTGAACCTCTTTCACTTCCCACGCTCCTGTTGTGGACTCAGCTGCCTCCTCTCTCCTGGAATGCACCCCCTCCTTTCCGACAGCCTTGATCTCCCACATCACTCTCTTCGTAGATACATTCCATCACATCAGGGTTACCTTTTACTACCATATTGGCTAGTTAGATAGATTTATTTCAAATCAAAATAACCAACTTTGGCATACTGATTATCTAGTGATTAGATTAGCTAGTGATGTCATTGTTTTGAGTTAATAACTGTTGGCAACTTGCTTTCAAATTTTTCCTAAGAACTGCCTGGCTACATCACCTTGATCCTATACAATTTGCATTAATTACTTATATGTCTGGGAGGCAAATTTAAAAGTTGGTTATGACCTTTAATATCCTAAATATTATGGAACTGATATCTGAAGATTTGTCTATTTTCATGGAAAGTAGGAACATGCTGATCAAATGATCCATAGAAACCATAATCTGAGTACAATTAGCTGTTGACTTGGAGACCCTGACAATAGGTAACAAGGCTTACTTACTTACATACAGCCTTACATTTGCTACAACTCAAGAAATGCAATTAGCATAATCCATCCTTATTTGGTTTCAGATGTCAAGTTATTATTTTCTCTTGAATATTTTCTTGACTGATGACTTATGGTGCTTCATCTCCTCTTTCCTCATGTCAATGTTTTGTCTATGCCATTGTTTTTTGTTTCTGCATTAATTGTTATTTGTATATTTGATGTGTGCTTGCTCTGACACTGACAAACAGAAAGGTGAGTGCATGAAGGCATGCAGTTAAACCAAATGGCTAATGAGTGAGGCATGGATTACATGTACTTTTACATGACATCAGGATGTTCTACAATCAGAGTTATTCAATCAGTGAATCCTTTTCTCAACTAATACTCACCATTGGACAGGTAAAATGAAACAGGCATATGTATGTGCATTTAAAATCATCTGGTACTGAATGGCTGATAAACACATGGAAATCATATCAATGCATCTGTGAGAGACATCTGTGAAAATAAGCCTTTTGTCTGTAGCTGCAGGCAGAATAATTGTGCTAAGAATCAGGGAATGTTTTATTTTATTTAAAAATAACACAGAGCAAGGAAGAGGGGCTTCCCAATCAGAATAAAAAGGAAGAAAAGAAAGAATCTGTAAGTAACAGGTGGATGCTCTAATGAATTTTTGAAAATGTATTAAATGTTCTTTGCTATTGACCATCTCTGAAGAGATTGAACTCAGATGTCATCACAGGTTGAAAACTAGCCTACATTTCTAAGAGCTATGGCTTATCTGTTGGAATCTAATTGTTGTATTCAGCCCAATATTTAATTAAAGGAAATATCTCCCCAACATTTTTGTGTGTTTATTAGGAACTGATTCTACAATTGAATGTGCAGGCCAAGCAGGATCATGCAACTAATGCAGCATTGCTGTTTGATGTACTTGGCAGCCAAAAAAGTTCAGAAATTAAAAAAAACAAACAGATGTAACTAGAGATAGCTGCTCTGGTAAAACATAATAATAATGTGGGATAATATGGGTGGGAAGCAAAATCCTCTACATCGTCAACTACTGTCAATATGATTAGGTCAATAGAGTACTAGCTGCTTTATAGAAGTGGAATAGATGATTGATTGATTGCTGTTTATCAGGGTGGTTATCTATCTCCAGTCTGGAGGAGAAGAGAATGGGCAAAATGCAAAACTGCAATTCAAGAAACATGTGTTAATACCCATATACCCATTTTTGGGGGGAGTACCTAAATGTGCAGCAAAAAATGTCTATAAATCTTTCTTCCCAAGGACAGCTGAAAGCTGGTGCTGAAATGGGAATGAGCAAATCTGCCTTGATGAAATGCAAATGTTATAAAAAGTAAAGCAGACAAATTCATCTCGGCCTATGTGCAGCCTTTGTATGGTGAATTTTGGGATAATTTTTCAATGGATTAGGCAGGAGGCTGAGCTGAAAAATAAAATTCTCTGTCTGGTAATAAATGGGAAAACCATAGGAAGAAATGCCACAAAGCAAGGGACAACCTGAGTGGGACGTACAAGATTTGATTGCAATACAAAATAACTCTTGATCATGAGTGATCAGATAAACCCAGGAACCACGTCTGTATTACAAGCATAGATTGACTTTTGCTATTTCAGAATTACCTTGGATGGAATAAACTACACTGGATCTTATTTTTGAATTGAAATGCACAAGACTGTGCTGTAAATTTTCTACTAATTATCCTGAGTACTAAAGTTTGGTGGATAAGGGTGTAGAAAAATCCCAGATATTTATTACAAGTTCCCCATTCCCTGGCCTCATCTCTAGGAAGAAGAAATGGCTGATTTGTGTGTGACTTTTATTAAGCCAGTTGATGTATGAATACAGTTGATGGGCTGATGATTTTGTGTACCTTTTTTTGTGGATTCAAGCAGCCTTGTTAGCTATAAGCAGGTGTGGGCTGCATGTATCTTAAAAGGGTAGTCATTCCATTTTTTAACATTTGATCTCAGATGAGGGAAGGACTATTTTATAGTTCCATCAGAAGAACTGTACTCATTAACTAAGGTCTAAGCAGAGGATATTGGTGCTTCCTTAGGAACATAATCTCTTCTCAGTTAAAAAGCATAAATCCCCTTTCTGAATACCTTAGTTACCTATTGGTTGGAGGAAGAAAAAAGAAGCTTGATTAAATGGGAGCCAAGAAAGCAGATTGCCCTTCTGATTAGAGCAGATTGGCTTAAATCTCCAAATCCACCTTTCCAAGCTAGACTGGCTTCTTTTTCCTGAAAACAAAGCTGCAGAGGTCTCCTTTGCCAGTGGAAATTTGGTAATTTTCAACAGCTATTACAGTCACAAATATTAGTTCAGAGCCAAATCCTAGGTCAAATAAATGTCTGCAATTAGTATGCAGTAGCTCTCCTCTGGGAAGGAAAGACATTCCCCCCAGCCCGCCCTCAGCAGATCACACTGTTCTCTTTCTAAACCATAATAATATACATGGTGCATTTGGGAGAGCTTAAATGGCTTGTTTCTAAAAGGCTGTCTTGCATCATCTGCAGAGGGACTTGACAGACAGCAGCTGTATAAGAAATCTTTAAATGACCTTTCAGTAGTTTAGGTAGGAGAGTGAGCTGATCCAAAGGAGCCACAGCTCATAATTGTCTGAGTACAAAAAGATCTGAACTGCAGCTTTCTAATTTTGCTAAAGACGTCAGCAATTCCTGGTTGGTAAAAGAAGCACTTACATTTTTATTAGTTTTGTACCATTTAACTCTATTCTGTCTAATCTGATCAGTCAATTCCAGCATGTTTTTAGATGGAGTGAAAAATAGGAAAGTGCATCAGATTTGTTCCATACCCAATTTCTGCAGAGGAGCAGAATAATTTGAAATAGACATTAATGTACCCAGACATACAAAAGAAAGGAAAATAGAAGATTAGTTATTTACTTAAAATATGATGATGATGATGATGATGATGATGATGATGATGATGATGATGATAATTAAAATCAATCACTGATCTTCCCAATCATAGTGTCTTTGTTTTTAAAATACAGAATTATATTTAAAAGGATATTGTTCATAAACTCATGTGGAAATTTCTGTGAAATCTAGTAAGGGTCATGCACACATAACATTTTTGTGTATCTAAAATTATTGTTGGTTATACATGAAAAGAAGCAAAAAATTACAGTAGTTCATGTTTTTCCCATTCATCCTATGGGAGAATGGAGCCTTACTGTTCTCAATGAACTTTCCAGATACAGGCATTGAGGTGGATCAGATCAATTCCAGAGTGATCCAGATTGGATCAGGCCATTGTCAGAGCTTTGAATACTCTAGACTGGGTAATCTTTACATACTTTGAATGAAAAAGTTAATTTTCACCTCCAAAAAAAAATAAAAAATCAACAATCTAGTGTTGCTAGGTCTTTATAAATTATATCAAATCCTAGTTCAATTGTTAATTCAAGTTTTAAAAATTCATCCAACTCAATTCTATAATTTGAATCCATGTGGATAATCGATTTGATTCAGCTCAGATATTTGAACCAAATTGAATTAATATGATTTAGATGTCCAGTCAGATTCATAAGATGTATCCAAAACAGCTGAACCTATTTTGATTTGGTTCAGTTTTCTGATTGAGGTCAGAATGTCAGTTTGACTCAGAAATTTAATAAAATTGCCTTTGAATCAAATTTTTGTACAGTCTTACTATTTATTTTCTATGTCTGACAACTAGTGCATATTATGAATCGTTCATGTACATGTTAGTAACAACCATTGTTCAACTGCTTATGGATTATGCAAAGGAAGAGGAAAACGTGAATAATAAGCCAAAGTACATACTTCATTCAGAACTTGGATTTAGATCCCCATCAGGATGGCAGAAGTCATGGAAGGTGGTTTTCGTATAGCTAAAAATAGATGCTTAACGCATGGCGCTAAGTAGATAATTTCTAGGACATGAGATGGAAGTACTGTAGTTCGTCATATCAAAGGCAAAGACTGGATCTCCTTTGTAAAAAGTGTTTAATAACCACACTTGCAATTCTTCCTGCAGTAAAAGAGCCTTTGATAGTTTAAATTCTGACAAGATGTAAAGCATAGGCAGTATAGCATATCATATTTTAGTCAACTGTTTCAGACCCCCTGAATCCAGCAAAAATCATGCTTTGTGTAAAGAAAAAAAGGAAGAAATGATATTTCTTATTGCAGCATACTACCTATTTCTAGAACCCTATACTGTACTTCCTGAAACTCTGCATATTTCTGGATGCTTTGCATTACATGCTCAGTAGATTTTCCCCTCAAGTTTAGCTTGTGAGTGGTGGTGTCCACAGAAATATATCTGAAACAAGAACTTATCAAGAGGTACATCAACTCTCACTTAACTATTGGCTCTCTCTGCTTCATCCTATTGGTTAAAGCCAGCTAGATAACAGGATCTGAACCTCATGATTGTATTAATCTTTACACTGGTTTATAAAGCCACCTGATAGATTGTAGACCATTAAAACTTTCAACATTTATTTTGCTGTAAGTTTTTAACTAGTGAGTATGATCTGGTTTTAAGTACAGAAAGAAAAATGTTCACTGTCAGACAAAAATATTTTGAAAATGTATCACAGGTAATTCTATATTAGGGACCCACATTTCCAGACAAAATGTCATTTTTAATTATACTAAAACATAATTTTTCTCATAGGAAAAAATATATTTTTTTATCTGTAAGCATTTATTTGATAACTGTCAGAGTTCTGACAGAAGATCTGGTCAACAGAACAAATTGTGGCTACATTTGGACATTAGGCTAACCATGGTTTATCATCACGTGCTTTCACATGCTTCTCTAACATATTCACAGATGGCTACTAGAAGTTTTTGTTTCAATACACTTAATCATAGTTGAACGCTACATATGAATGGCCAATCTTAGTTATGTTTCTTGCAACAAATACTTTCATAAGCCAGACTTTGGAATGGTCTTATTTCAAATAAACCAATTGTTCTGTGGTTCAGATTATGCTTTATTGAAAACAGAAGTGAAAGCTTCAAATTTCTCTTTGTGATCTTACTACAAAAAAAGGATGGAAGTTCAGTTTACCATCCAAATGCATTAAATTGTAACTGGTTGGTTGAAATGTGATAGCTGTGTAACTATAATTTCATAAAATGAATTGAAATTATATATCAGAAGCCAGATATTTTTAATTGTCTTGGGCATTAGATTTATAGCATATCTTGTAAACTATGCCAGAATGAAAAGTATGTCCAAAAAAGTATGTTCAAAATGGAAATGAATAGCTGGAATGCTGATTTTCAGATTGGATCCTTCTGACAGCTAAGCATGATTTACCTGTACTAATTATTGTGAAATCTTTTCAGAGTTACAGCATGTTCAAAACAAGTTTTGAGTTAAAAAATAACATAAAAGCAACCCAGAGGGAAGTTTGGTCTGTTGCACTCAACATAATTTTGTTATTGCTCAGAAGCAGTAAAGATCAGTACATTCCAAATAGGGTAAAGTGGTCATTCGTGGTAGATTGGAGGCTAATAGCCATTGATATTGATGTCAGTTAATTATACCAAGAAGTTCACTTTCAAGCTAGTAGCTGGAATTGATCTGAAGGACTTAAAAAAACCTACAAAAACTACTGCAGAGCTAATTAAATAACGTGGGCACTTTTTTGGGGTGGTGGTGTTAGGTGTCATTTTATAATCAACAGAGTGGAAGAAAAGAAAACAATAAGGATTATTGATGGTATTATTTATTAAAAGAATGTATGCTTAAGGCAATTTATTATATAAATGTTAAAAAAATGTTCAGCTAATAAAAATAAATGAATAGTGGACAGACAGAGATTACTATGATTAAAGTATTTAAATATTTGGATTAGCACAGGCATTATACAAAGATTTATGTAGGCCATCCACTGCCTCTTTCACAATAGATGACACTGACACATGTACACATACACACACATATACATAAAACAAATAAAGAGGGGATCCAAATGACGTCATGATGAGAATTGCTAACATCTGAACAATATTATCATCGCTACTTGGACAGCAAACATATTCCAAAAAGAATACAGAGAGTTTCATGACACTGACTTTGGGTCCTTCCTTCCTTCTTAAAATAATGTGCTCATTTTACCTCTGCCTATATGTTCAGTTATACTATAAAATAACTTGTTCAGTTATTGCCATGGGCAAGTTATTATTTCAGAATGCTCTGTTTGCAGATTTCCTAATGAAACCACATGTTCCAAGAATACAATATTCTTCCAAACAGCAGTGTTTCTTGATGAGGAAAATGGTTGCCTCGTCTGGTTAACTCAATATTCATTGACTGAAGTAGCAATCATTTCTGCTCTTTTTCTCCTCAACATCCACTTGGGAGGAGAAATACATTCAGTAGGAAATCTCTGTGACAAATTCTATACACATTCCATGCATACTGCTTCTGACAACTCTGGGTTCTCATCAGCAACCATGGATGATGGCTATTTGGACATTCAATTGCCTCCTGTCTTACCCCAATAGATAAAGCCATGAGTTCATAAATAGTTTTAAATGTGAAAGAAGAATATCAATAAGAATATATTTTCAAAAAACAGTCTAGAACTGATCTAAATAACCGGAAGACATTATCAGACCAAAGGCTGTTTGTCCAAATGTTCTCATCTAATTTAGAACAATCAATAATAATTGCTACAAAACTAAAGTAGTTAATGCACTGAAGTTGTAATGCACTTGATTTTGTACTTTGGATAGTTATACAGCCATCATCCAAGAGTGAGGAGGTGTTCCCATCACCTATGAAAGAGGCTGTGATATGGTCCCTGTTCATGAAGCCTTATTCTGGATAATTTTAGATCTGTCTTCAACAGGTTATAGATAAAGTTATGGGCCTACAGTTCTAGAGGACTCCTGAAGAAGTGGATTATACAGAACCTTGGCAGTTGGGTTTCAAGTCAGGGTACAGCACAGAAACTACACTGGCCATACTTCTGGATGACATTTAGAGAGACTGGATCAGGGGAGTACAACCTTCCTGGTCCTTCTTGATCTCTCAGTTGCTTTTGATACCATCAACAATGGTATCCCTCTGGAACATCTCTGCAAGGTTGGAGTGGGGCAACCTTTTGTACTTTTTTGCACTGGTTCTCCTCCTTGAAGGGATAGTTTGACAGGGAAGAAAGATCTGCTCAAAGACCTCTACTCTGTGGAGTGCCTCAGGTCTCTATAACATCTAATGCTGGGGGCAGTCATCCATTGGCATGGGATCCAAGATCATCAACATGCTGATGATGCTCAGCTATACATCTCGGCCTCAGGCCAGACAAGTGATGTGGTAGAAGTGCTGCCCCAATGCTTGGAGGCTGTCAGGGTCTGGATGGGGAATGAACCCTTCAAAGATGGAGTAGCTTTGGTGTGTGTACTAAATGATTCCAGGGAAATATTGTCTTTGACTTTGAATAAGGTTGTACTTCATCATAGTTCGCAATTTGAGGGTCCTTCTGGACTCATAGCTTCTGAGTTTTTGTACCATTACATCTTGTGTGCCAATTGTAGCCATTCCTGGATCAGGAAGCCCTGTTCAAGTTCCTCTGCCTCAGTCACTTCCTGCTTAGATTACTGTAATGTGCTATTCATGGGGTTGTCCTTAAAAAGCATTTGAAAGCTACACTAGTACAAAATACAGTGACTCAATTCTTTGGGAACTGAATTGGATGCCAGTTGGCTTCTGGTGAGATTCAAGATGCTGGCTGTTATTTTTAAGGCCCTGGACTTGGTTATCTAGGTGCCTGCCTTCTCCCATGTTCATCTGCTGTCCAATCAGGTCATATAGGGTCAACTAATGAGACCCTGAACGTGAGTATTTTCAATTGCTGCATCCCATACTCTGGAATTTGCTCCTTACAAAGATCCAGTCTGCTCCTTTCCTTTAGAGTTTCACAAAAGCAGTTTAGACCAAGTTATTCCTTCTAGAGGAAGAGGAAGGCCTGCTGTGACTGAAGGTCTGAATTTAGTGAATGCACAATTTTATTTTCTTATTTGCATAATTTTGAGATTGCTGACTGTTTTGTTTATTTTATGGGTGGGTTTATCTATTATTTTTCAGTTTTTTAATTCTGTGATGCTTTTGACTGTTAACCTCTCGAGTCTTCAATAAGCAGCATAGAAATCAAGTAAACAAACATTTGTAGCACATTAAAAGGAGATAATAATAAGTAATTATGGCTCATGCATCTCAGGCTGATTATTCATCTACTAACACTTTTTGGGTAGATGGGGGAGAATTTGGTTTGATTCATTACACAATCAACATTTATAAGCTGGATACATTTGAGTTCCAAGCCAAGTAGTTATATCATTTGGTGATATTTTTTTTAGATTCCAGAAAGGAGAAAAAAACCAAAAGTTCATGAAGGACCCTTATTTAAAAGACAATTTATATGATTCCACTTACTTTGAAATGAATTAACCTCTATTTCATAGGCCTTTCTGGGCTGGAGACCTAGACTTTGTCCCAAAGCCTGTTCTGATGGCACCTTTGATGATATATGCTATAATTTAGCATAAATAGTAAGACAATATTCCAGCAGACTAGCTGTGGTGTTCAGCTCTGAAAGGCAGTTCAAATTTAAATAAAATCTTTGGAAAAGTTTGGGGCAAGTAGGAAGGCATATACCTGTAATTACTTTTTTGGTTACTTTTTTACTTCCTGGTTGTAAAATTCTACATACATGCTCAATGGCAGACAGGTGGAAATAAAAGCATATTTGCTACAAACATGGAGTGTTATCAACAAGATTTCTTCTTCTGTCCTGTCTGATCTAGATGAATATTACAGTCTGCTCTCACCATGTTGCAAAAGTCTGGTTAAACCTGCTTTTAGGCTACTGAAGAAATGTTTTGAGTTAGTCTGTTTTAATTAATTAATTAAGTAAATAAGTATAGGGATCAGAGTGATGTGTAACACATCACTTACAGCAAAATGTTGTGAGCCACTTCTTTTGTGTTAGGGAGAGGAATGGTGAACTAGCACGTCTCTGAATGAGGGGAGATGAGACTGTGGCAAAGACCAAAGAACTGGTGAGTAGACGAGTTCTACAAAACCTTCTGGATAAGGAGAAAAAGGAGATTACCCACATGTGTTCCAGATGGCTACTTCTAATGAGGAGACCACAGGACAGTGGTCTCCCACGGGTTTCAGCACCAGGAGATGAATGGAGCAGCCATCATGCTCACCACTGTTATAGGACACTTTTATAGGACACTGGGTTCACTAATCTCACTTTCTAATCACTTTCAGAAATTACCTATTTAACTGTCTTAAGACTATTAGAAATCTTTGGAATAACAAGTTTGAAAAGCCACCTGGTGAGTTTACCTTCATTCTTGAACAAAAGAAAAGTTAACTATAAGCTTAAGAATGTAAAGAATTGGAAATAAGCAGCAAAAAGCTAAATAAGACTTTGATCCAAAAAAGTGATAAATGAGTTAAGGGTCCAGACAAATTTAGAATATTAAGATTTTTACTATAAGATTTTGGAAATAATTCTATAAATAAACAGCCTTTTGTGGGATCCAATTTTTTTGTGAATCCTAAGTCATAATAGAGATTTGAGACTTTATGGTTTCAGAAATTGGAGACTAGACAGGACTAAAGATTTCAGGCAGAAAAAAAAAATAGAAAAGTTGCCTTTTCTTTTTGGTTAGTACTAGAATTTACAAAATGACACAAAATGTTATGATGTGGGAAATACTCCAGGAGATTTTTGAAGAATGGGGTCAGAAACTAGCAGCTATTTTTGAAGAATGGGGTCAGAAACTAGCAGAAGTAATGATGTCTGCTTCCATGGATAGACTATGTCCAAAAGATGTTAATGAAGTAATGACAGATGTGAAACAAATTTTGTCTGTGTAGAAATATTAGAAGCAGAAATATTGGAAAAATTTTAAAAAGTGTGGATTATAGAACAGTGAAGACAAGTAAAATGGAAATACAAATGATAAACCAAGAGAATGACCTGGCTAAGGACTTTCTACTGGTTATACAAAAGAAGTTGGATAAAGGGTTGAAAATTAAAGTGGAAATACAAATGATAAACCAAGAGAACAACCCGGATAACGATTTTTATTGGGTTTACAAAACAGGTTTGCTAAAGCCTTGAAGGAGCCTTTGGGATGCGGGGGGTGGGGGTGGGGGTGGGGGGTGGGGGGGAATAGAAGAGAGGTCAAATCTGATGGCAACATCTGAATGAATTAAAGATGAAGTTTGTTACAAGTAAAATGAAGGACCAGGGTTAAAATAAGACATGTTTTTATAAAGCTATGGTAACCCTTTACGGATTTCTGCTGACACCAGGAACGAAAAGTTGATGATTTATGGATTTGCATATAGATAAGGGACAGGTTATAGGAAGAAGAGTTATTTATTGGTAACCTTATAAGGGATGGAAACTTATTAAGTTTGTTTATGCTTGTGATGAAAATCGGAAGTCACTTCTTTAAATATATCTTTGCCTTTTCTTTATTTTACTTCTTTTTCTTTTCTTCTTTTTCTTTCTTTGCACTTTTTATTCTTTCTCTCTCTCTTTTTCTCTCTGAGTTTAGTTTGTATTTGCTTTTACTATTGTAATCAAACTCTCAATACAAATTATTTAAAAGAAAGAAAGAAAGGAAAAGAAATAAATGGCTGTATGGCACCAAATTTAAATGAGGTTCACCCACTCCCAGTCTGTTAAAGGGGAGCCTAAAGGCTGTAGGCTAGATAGGATAGTCAAGCAATACCTAGCAAGAAGACAGCATCAAGCCATTTCTGTATGCTGTCAGCATTCTGGACATGTGTATGAAGTCATGAAGAGTTGAGTTTGTACTGATTGACAAGAGTAAGGATGCTGCTGCTGCCAGCAGAGTCCAACTAAAGCAACTGCTTTAGAGATGATATACGAACAGCAGCTCTATCTTGGATGAATTTTACTTTGCTTCTTCCTATCTAGTACCTGTTCCCAGACACCCATTCAAGACTTCCACAGCTTCTCCAGTGTACCCAACATGGCAATGCACGGTCATCACCACACCCAACCAATAGAAGACTTCATCCTAAGATTTCATATCAATATTAAAAAACAAAGCTAGAGGACTCAGCTGCCATGGCTGCCAACTGGAACCCAGGTAAAAACAGTTTTTCATACACTGGATTTAAAAGAAGAAAAAAGTTAATTTATTAAAAGTGCTGATTTTTGGAGAATGTAGATTGCAAGTTTATGTTAAGAAAGCAGCAATAATCAGTATGTTGTGTTCCAATGTGTGAACATTTTACTCTCCTTTTAGAAATACTGGTAAGCAAATGGACTGATCTTATGCAATATAAAAATAAATTTTATAAGGAATATTTAAAAAGTAATTTCTTAGGTTTTTACTTAGCTGCATCCACAATAGCACCCATGCTTAAATATTCACAATAGTTAATTTACTTCTTGTCTACATATATACACAAAGTGACATAGCAGACATATACTTGTAGTGCCGGAAATGTAAACACTTGCCTATGTTCAGATTTTTCTCCTTATTCTCTGTTCAAAATAAAGCACCAAATAAATATGACACAAAACACATTGGAAATTAATAACATTTAAGAAAGTATATAAATAAATGTGCAGTGCCTTGAAATATTTGCAGGTGTTCTTTGGGAGAGGGGGTTTGATTTATTCAACAGATTTCACAGGGGAAGTCTACTGTGATAGTGAGATTGAGTAATCTTACACATCTCCCACTTTTTTATATGTAAATAAGATTAAAATCTTTGGCTTCCAGGCTGCCTTCAACACATAAAAGCAGAATGGAGAACATGGCTATAATAGCAAAATGTATTAAACTAGTGGAATATCCTTAATAAAAGAACATATGGAATCTTTACATAGCAACAAAGATTTGTATGTTAAGTTCTGAGACAGACAACATGTGTTTGCTAAACCCTCTGGACTTCTACCCTCTTGACACCATTATAGTTTTGTATGGATTACTTTAATTAAAAGAAATACATGTGAAACAGGCATGTTGTGAAAGAATCCTCGAAGACATATTTTTAAAAAATAAAAATGGTGGATAGCTGCAACCCGGTGCTTTCTTTGGAAGAACACTTACTTGCCCAGGAAAAAAAAAAAGATAAAGCTTCATTGGAGAGGTAGAGGAGACAAGAGGAGGTAGGTGTATTTTGAAAAAAGAATTTGTGATTGGACCTGTTCAGTATAATAGACATTTCTTGATCAGTTAAGCCCGTTCCATGAGAGTAATTTGGTGGTAACACCCATAACTGCCTAAAGTTGTGACCAAGTCACTAATAAAATGTTCTGCCAAGCCATTTCCAGATGTTATTGTTTATAATCCCTGTCCCTTAAGAAAATATAAAAAGGTGGCAAAAGCCTCCAGGTGCTAAATCTCAGTATAAAGTCCTAGGAAGAATTGTGCTGCCCAACAGCTGGCCCCAATGGGTCTGTCTGCTGCCCTTTCTGGGCTCCTGGCAAGCTGAAGAGATGTGGATTTGTTTTAACTTTCTTCTCTGTAACTCTCCTAATAGTTATTCAATAGAATCCTTTTTGGCATTTCACCCTGATTGGAGCCCATTGTCTCCGAATCCTAAAGAACTTATTGGCTCCCAGCTGGCCATCATGTGGCAATTCCATTGCCTGATGTCTTGAACAGTTGATTAACGTGTACATGGTTAGTAGCTCACTGTGAGCATTCTGAGAGTACAATCCAATTATATTTCACCACGATCCCAGTGGGATTTGGCCCTTCCTGAATGGGACAGAAATGTAAAGAAAATGCTGTTGAATGAGGTCCTAGAACAATGCAAACACTGTCCCAAAGTCTCAAAGGCCAACATTTTAAAAATGTGCAGGAATAAACTAAGGAAACCTCAATTTCAGAACTTCTTTCAATTAGAAATTATTCCACTTGGGAGTTAACTATATGCAGCGTAACAGTTAATTAAGCCCTAAGATATAAAACTGTTGAAGCAGGACTTGTATGTCACTGCAAAATATATCACACAATCATCAGCATTATATGATTGCACAGATTTACAAAACGCTGTAAAATGGAAATTGTGCAGTTAATTACCAGCAGCTGAAAGAACGTCTGATAAGCTTGTTCACAGACCTTTTATCTATGTTGAAGTTATACAATTTGGCCATAAAAACGGCATGGAAATCTTGCTATGTTCATTTTGTAAGCAGTTTCCCAACATGAAATCAGGGTAACATACTATAATACCTTGTAACAGTTGTATTAAATTGATCAGCAGGTATTTAAAATGCTCCTATCTCAGCCAATAGTAAATGTGTGTATGTTTGTGGATATATGTGTCTATTTGCATTGTAAAAGCAGGATAAATTTAGCAATATTCTATGTATAATTCAACAGGCAATGTTAAGTGTTTCTTCAGTCTTGCAGCTTCTTGTTTATCTTACTCAAGGGGGAAAACATCCCAAGCATATTCCCATTTGCATTTAGCATTTTTAGTTCATATTCATTTCTATTGCTACCTTTCTTCGGCCTCTCTGGTTGCATATTTTGGCTGAGCTTAGATGATCATATTGATGTTTGAAACACGATACATATTGAAATCAGAATTTAAATGAGAAAGTTAACTTTAACAGTGGCCATGGAGTGGGGGAACCCCTCATCTTCTGAATATTTTGAAGATTCTATTCTGCAAGCTGTATTTTAAGTTTTGATTTGTAAGCACAACATTAACTAGGGGCTTTATTAGCCTTGGTCTAAGAGCTGCTCCATGTGGCATTGTTTCCATTCCCCAATCCTCCCAAGCCATTTTGAAGCAGGTCATGTGATCATTTTAACTGTTGCCAGCCATTGAACCCTGAGAGAACTCTTACCATGACCCAAACAAAGCTGCCTCCAGCTGGCCAGTAGCTACTGCAGATCCTAGGATAGCAAATTCTCTCCCTCTCACACCAAAAACCACATACTCTAAAGGAAATGCTGTCATTGCCCCACCCAAATTGTTGTGATGGGCAGTTCTGAGGAAGAGTGTGAATCTATCTATCTATCTATCTATCTATCTATCTATCTATCTATCTATCTATCTATCTATCTATCTATCTGTCTGTCTGTCTGTCTGTCTGTCTGTCTGTCTGTCTGTCTGTCTGTCTGTCTACCTACCTACCTACCTACCTACCTACCTATCATCTGTCTGTCTGTCTGTCTGTCTCTCTCTCTCTCTCCAAACTGCCTTGGCACTTGGATGCTTTTTCTTTGTTGCACTGAATAGCCTCTGAAGATGAAATGACAGTATATCAGTACTTTTACAGACAGGCTCTTCCCATTATATCGCTCCATCCATTGTGGCAGAGTGGTAGAGAGGAGGAGAGAAATGTCTGTTTCAGCTTCCAAGAACAAGTTACTAAATCTCTGTGGAAGGGAAGAGCTAAAACTCACATCCTGGAACTTTGCCACTACAGACACAAGGCCCCCCACAAGGGCCATGGAGTCATAGTGTTGCAGGAAAAAAAAAAAAAAAAAAAGAACAACTTTGCTTTTGTTTCAAACAAATCAATACCAGAAAAATGCCAGAAAAATCACTACTAGAAAAATACTGTCTCAGCTTTCAAGTCTGCTGACATCATACAGTCAGACAGATTCAGAGTTGATTTCCAGCTGCCTGAAAGCCATTGCACAGAACTGCCTTAAACCTGTTTGGATATCTATAACTGTATATAATGTATCTCCATATATTTTTGTGTCTGCCTCTGTTTTGCTATTTTCTGCAGGCCTAAAGAGTACATTTAAGAGGCAATATAAGCTCTTGTCTTATGTTTTAGTCTTTAGGGCATAGAATTTGAGTGTAAAAGATGATGGAGAAAAAAAAATGGCAAATGTCATAACACACACCCTCATCTTTTGCACTTGTACCTTGATGTCAGATGAAATTATGTCAGTGCAATTTCATAATCCACATGTCATCATTTGCCCCTGCCCTGTCCCTCCTGTGGGTGCCTGTGCTCACATTTTCTTCTCACGTTGGAATTGGGCTGGTTTGCTAGCTTGATTGTTCCTTCTGCATTCACTCTTGGCTAAGATAAAAGTTTTGGTGGAGATTCTTAGCAAGTCTAATTGAAAATCATCCCCATGACTGAAAATGATGTGCATTTGTCTTCCTGGCTGCACTGAGAATTTAAAATAAAAAATCAGTCTGAAACCAGTCAAATGGGGTCAGGTCTGGTGTATGAAGCCTTGTTCTTGCTCTTCTTCTGAAGAGACGGCTATACTCAGCCACAAAAATGAGATCGTTTCACAAAAGGAGGAAGGTATTAATATGTAGAAACTTTTTGCTTGTACAAATGAATGTGGTTTTTGGAAATTACAGCACTAGATTACCAGATAGCATAGCAGGATATGGTTTATTTCATAACAGATTCAGAGTATTCTTCTGACATGCTTCAGGCTTACAAGGAAAGGCTAGATAAGATCAAATTGCTTTTCTTCATCAAATGCTTTGTTAACTTTTCTCCTGCTCTGCCCTTTCAATAAAAGACTTTTATTCTATTTTTCCTAACATATTTTGTTTTAGGCTACCACAGTTTTGCCACAGATTAAACCACCTGCAAGTCTCCAATTGTTGTAATAACTATTTTCTATTATAAATGATTCTACTGGAAGTATATTTGACACTTCTTCTTCTTCCTTTTTTTGATAAAGGAGTAATCAAAATATTCATACATTTCATTCCTGTATTGGGCTGCTGCAGCAATGTTGAAGTTTAAAAACATCCTACAGTCAGTATATAGTTGCTGTTTCCATCCAGCAAATATGTTATAGTCACAAAGCTAAGTTACACTGGTGAATAATTAGCTTAGGAAAATATGTGTGTAGCATACTTTCTGCTGTATTCTTGCAGACTTTGAATATGACATGGGAATACGGATGATCTCTTCTGTGTGTTTAACTATGAACATGTTAAGAATGGGAAACACAAGTAGAACCTAACAGCATTCAGCATAGGGATAGATAACGTATTCTTTCAGGTTTTCCCTGCTCCTGGTTGAAGATAATAAAGTCACCTTGGTATCATACTTCTCTTTGATCTCATATAGCTTTGATTGTGAAGATTCTCAGTCTGTTTCAATTTAGTTCTAAATCCAAGAGGAACTTTTACTTTCATTGCATTTTTAGTAATGCTCATGCCATACCCAGCTCATACTATTTGATAACTTCAGCTTAGCTTAATATTTTGATCAAATATGTTGATTGTCATATCTTCTTGCAGTACAGGTAATCCTTGCCTAACAACCACAATAGGGACCAGTAAATTTGTCATGAAGGGGGAGGTCATTAAGTGAAACATGTGACTATACCCAATTTTATGACATTTTTGTGGCAGTCATTAAGCGAATCACTGCAGTCATTAAGTGAATCACATGGTTCCCCATTAATTTTCCTTGCGGAAAGCTGGCTGGGAAAGTTGCAAAAAAACCAGGATGTTGCAAACATCATAAATGCAAGCTGGTTGCCAAGCACCCAAATTGCGATCACATGATCATGGGGGGGGGCTGTGACAGTCATAAGTTTGAGGACCAATCATAAGTTATTTTTTTAGTGCTGTCATAATTTCAAACAGTTGCTAAACAAATGGTTGTTAAGCAAAGATTACCTGTACCAGATAAAGGACAGTGTAACTTGGTGTTCTGAGGTTATTCCCTATCCTGGTAAACTATGTTCTGACAACAAATCATGTTGTGAAGAGAGGTTAGGAGGGAGGAAATAAGACAGAGAAATTCATATTCAGCCAAAAATACAATAGAGGTAATAAATTGCAGTTGAATACATTCCTTATTAAGCAACAACTCAAAAGAATCATGTAATAAGATAAATATTTTCAACATATTAATTGAAAAGGCAGCCAAGAAAAGGAAAAAAAATGCATTTTATAATTTAGCTTTCTAATGTTACTGATTTACAAAGTTAGATTAAAACATTACTGCAGATCTTTTTTTATTAAAATACTTGATCTTATTCTTATTTCAATAAACCATAAATAGTTGCTGCACAATCCCAATTATTCAGTAATTGGGATGTTGCAGTCTTCCTTCCAGAAATTATTTAAATGCATTATTTTTTATGGAATTGGTGAGACAGGAACCAACAGTTCCAGACTCAGGAGAATCACTATATCAAGATATCTTAGTTGCCTCCCATGGCCTTAAAGCAAATGACTCAGAAAGGCAGGACAAAAAGGGCTAAAATTTAAATCTTGGCATATAGAACTACAGTGGTACCTTGGGTCACGCTTCTGTTCACGACCAATTCGGGTCACGACCAGCTCCGTTCGCAAAATTTTGCTTCCGTTCGGATCGGGTGATGAACAGGATCTGCGGCCATTTTCCCTCCCGTGACACGTGGTCATGGCTTCCTGTAGGGATGGGTACTCTCCCTCCAAGCAGTAACCGCCTCCCCACCCGCCTTCCTGTCCTCCACACCAGAAGTCGCGTCGAGCAAGGTTAGCATTCTCTCTCTTCGTACTGTATTTTGTGTCATATTTTTGTGGTTTAAAAAAAAAAAAAAAGGTTCAGAACGGATTAGCCGTAATTACATTGAACCTTATGGGAAAATTTGATTCAGGTCACAACTAAAATTGGTTGGCGACCAAATTCGGAGGGGTCAGAACGGATTAACCGTATTTACATTGAACCTTATGGGAAAATTTGATTCGGGTCGCGACCAATTCGGGTCGCGACCAGAGTCGCAGAACGAATTAAGTTCGTGAACTGAGGTACCACTGTATATACATATACTTCATTGGGTACTGAACAAGGCAGAAGTGTTGTAGATGGCTTCTTTCAAGTCTGCAACAAAGTAACTAAACTAGTCTTCTGTAAACCACCCACTGACTAAGCAAAGCCCTCAATGAGGAGCTCATATTCTGGTGATTCTAGACTTATGCCAGATGATGGCCCTGATAGCACTAATCTTTTAATTCCGTTCTTCTTTTCAGGTCTCTCTTTAATTATTTACTTGTAAATTTAGCCATTCTTTAGAAGCAAATACCAGCAGCATAGTCCCCTTCAGAAGAAACCCCATAGACTCCAGTTGAATTTACTTCTCAAAAAGTGAGTAAAGCCAAGGGTATCTGCAGGTGGGGGAAGGACAAGGAGCTAAGATGGCACATACAAAGGCATGGGGCTTGGATCAGGAGGTCACATCCATTGACTTGCCCCAATTCTTCTGTGTGAAGCATTGCAGTACCAGTTGTATGTATGTATGTACATATGTACGTATGTATGTATGTATGTATCTATATATTTTACCTGAGGTAGTAGCAAGTGCAGTGCTGGCTGATGAATGAGAAAAATATGACAAAGCTCCTTCTTCTGCCTGGTTGTTCCATATAATCCTACTAGCAGCTACTCTTAAATGAATTTGCACTGAAAAGTGTTAGCCTATTGCACGTCCAGATGAAAACTGTGCATGATTGTCCCCTCATGTCTTTTCTCTACAGGGAGAAATGGCGGAGGCAGTGATGCAGACACAACTGTGTTAGTTTTGTCTGAAAGCAATATTGCATAGTGTGACATCTGGTGCTTACACAGCAACTTCAAAGTATACTTTCTCAGTCATTAATCACCTTTGTGATTGACCTGGGAATAAATGTTTATTAACTGGAGGCAGTGCAACCATAGAAATCACTGTTCTGAGGAAGAGTATATAAGCAGTTTATTATTAGACCATGTAATCGCTCAGTCGACCTTTATTAGAAAATCACTTACAAAGTTGTGTGCCCAAGTAAACAACAACAACAACAACAACAACAAGGACGATGAAGAAGAGGAGGAGGAGGGGGAAGAATAATGGCCAAATAAATTTGTTTTTCAGCAAATTGGCATTTCTCTCTTCTTTACATGCACTTCACCTTTGTTGTACTTTCTCAGTTACTAGCATATCCACCAATTCAGAATTTTAGTGAGAAATACTGGAAATATATAACAATAATAGTTTATTTTATGAAATCATTTTTAAAATCAAACATAGGAAGTATTGATGTTGGGAAGTTTGCATCTGAAGCCAGTCAAGCCACAGGCAAAGCGGGGAAAGTGTGCCTACCATTAAAAATGGAGAGAAGAGACTGTAGTTAGGTGATAGAGCAGATTTTCAGGCCAAGCTGTGGTCCTTTGCTGCCTGACACCAAACAGCAATAGCACTCCCCTGCTAGGCCAAGGTGTGTAGTTCTTATAGCAGGTCATATTATTTTAGTAACCCCACAAGCATACAAATTACTCCATGTGATAAAAATCAATTAAGTAAATCATAATTATCTGTCTATTCATGTCTAAGAAAATCTGTTGCCTGTAGAAACAATTTAACATTTATTTCCATTCAAAGAATCCAAGGTCAACCGTGATGAAAAGCAGTCTTCTTTGGAGAATATTTCTTAGAACCGATAACAAAATAGACTAGATTTTCTCAACCTTGCACCCCCAGATATGTTCAACTGTAATTCTGAGAATGTCCAGCTAGCATGGTCAGCACGTGGGAAATTGGGGGGTTGCAAAGTCCAATGCTTCTGGAAGGCATAATCGTGGGAAAGTTAGAGCAGGTGATTCTGGGCAACATTACCTAATAAAATGTTGTTTTATATATCCCTATGATTGCAGCAAGTTGTGGCGATTGGTACTGAGTGAACTGGCCTTTGCTTTGAATGTTAAATAAGCCTAGGCTGGGTCTCAGGAAAAGAGATCTAAAGGTTGTAGATTAATCATCAAGCAGATTTTCCTATATAAGCCTAAAATAATAATGTGTCACAGTAGTAGAACTGATGACAAAACTTTTGTCATGGGAATTAAGAAAGGTGGCACTTATTTATTTATTTATTTATTTATTTATTTATTAAATTCATATGCTGCCCATCTCCCCCAGAAGGTTTTTTAGACATATTTTTAGAGATATTACAGCCAGGCCACAAACAGAAAACAACACTTGCCCTGTACACTTCAGTCTCCAGCCAGCTGTGGCCAAAGAAAATAGTGGCGTCAATGCAAGAACTCTGTAGCACCCAACTTGCTGCAATTCATTTACTCTAAATAGAATTATCAAAAAAAGAAGTGAAGTGACCTGTTTTGGGACATATCCGTATGGTACAATCTTCATTCTGTTTTCATACCCCCGATGTCTCACAAATTAGTCTGCAATTGACCTTGAATCCTTTTCACTTTTTGGGCCAGCCTCAGGCTACTTCTCCCCAGCAATTTGTAGCATCTTCATAGCATCCCCTGACTATTGCTGCAGTGATATAAAATCTGACTTCATTACATTATATTGGCACAATGATAATTTTCTGCCATGTGCTTTCATCCTCCTGCTTGCTTGGTGCAACCTGAAGACATCCCACTAACCATTTTTGGAGACATATCCTCATGACATGGCTTTTGTTTTATCCCCAGCCCAATATGGAGGCACATCCTTGGCTGTTAGTGTTTGCCATCTTCTCCAAAACAAATCTTGACATACAAGTGATCTAGGATGCTTCTTCATTCATAATCATAGCCACAACACAGTCAGGGTCTGGCATCTGCTGAACCTCTATGGGCTGGATGTAGCTGCTTTTGGCTCCCCTCCAGTCATTTGGCACTGCCCTCCATGGCCATTCTGGCTTGAGCTTCAGGAGAAACTAGACAAGTAGCTTCTGTGGACGCATCTGCCTGTATAATGCCTGACGTGTTTGACAATGCTCCATTCAGGTACTAAATGAGCAATTTATATGCAGTGGTATATTGGTCTTCTGAGAGATTGCTAGATCTTTTATTCAACATATATTCACTGATCTTTCAAAAGATTGGTAGACCTGTCTGTAAAATAAAGAAAATGAAAAGGCTGCCAGTCAATTGAAACTGAGAAAGAGATCCATTGCTGGTTCTGTCCCAAATAAGTGCATTACAGATTTTTTTCTGCTAATTCTGCCAACAAGGGGTTTTTGCAGGGTCTTGCTTTTTATTACTTTTATTCCCTTGGTAGGGAGGCCAGGTCATTTGCAGACTCTGATGTCATTTTGAATGCTCCATGGGTGCTGTTGACTGTAACCTTTTGCTGCCAGCACTGCCATTCCCTAACCCTTGCAGCACTTATCTGTTTGGGATAACTGGGTGAAATGAATGAATTCTGCCAGTTTTCCCTTCTAGACCAAGTGACATTAAAAAAAAAAGAAATGTAAATCTCTGTGCATAAATAGCCCAGCTGAGAGACTGGGGAGGAAAGCAATTTGGGAAGAAAAGAGAGAGTACTCTCTCCAAGTGCCATGGTCTCTTTGTGCTTCATCCTGTACACTTCATGCATCTGATTGACTTGTCAGCCAGGCTATTTTTGGATACAGAAGCCTGGAGATCTGTGTTCAGAAGGAGCCAGAGAGACAGATGAGTGGCACGGAGAACCTCCACACTGGCAACCAGTCACTTGGGTAGCTTTGAGGGCAGCTGAGGCCTGTGTCCCAGGCACCAACCCACACTCACCCAAGCCTACCACACCACACTTTAAGGAGAGCAATTGCTGGTGGTTTTTCTTGCTAGCCAATGATGCTGGGTAGGAGGGGAAACAAAACTAAGGAATCTACCAGTCACCATCCTTCAATGTTATCATAGTACAGCAGTAAGAATAGGACCATTCACAGGCCTTATTACTAAAGCAGATTAGAACTTGGTCATTGGGGTAGCTAATTAGTTCTCCCTCTAGCTGGTAAACTGGAGAATTTAGAAACAGGATTAATTCAGACGCAGTTAATTCAACTGATCAGACACAGTTCCTGGAATAACAAATACTGTACCTTTTCATTCCCATAGCACAGACCCATGTAGAACCTTCCCAACTACATTAAAAAAAAAAAAAAAATACAGTAAAGCCTTGATTTAATGGATCTCAGTTTAGCAGAGTCTGGATTCCCTGGACAAAATCTGTATGCAACCTATATATTAAATATGTAAAATGTGCATGTAAAATATGCATATGAAATATGCAGTTTTTTACACAAGAATTGTGAAACTGATTAAATTTAGGCATATCCATGCTGCCAATTGTCCCATCAGTTTGGGACAACTCTATGCATCAACATAGAAAAATAAGTTAGTAAAAACTATATCAAGTTATGCAGAGCTATCCATCTGATGTAATACTGAAAATATGGAGTGAGTTCAAAGCTTGCATTCCTTTTATGATGTTTCATTATGCCAATCTAATATAAATCCTGGGGTGCTCATATTTGGAAATCAGTGAAAAAACTATGCTTTGGTTTATTTTTTTCCTACATTAACAAGCACATTTTAAAATAGTTTTCACAATTGTTATGATCTTACAGTAACAAACAGCTTCCTAAATATTTTCTTTAGATGCTCATTTGTTTTAGGATATACCAGCACACATACAGTACATGATGCAAACACACATCAAGAGAAGGTTATTCAATATTCCAGGAGAGTACTTTGAATGATAAAGATGAAGTCAAAGTTAAATGTTCCAACTACAGACCGAAAGCTCTCATGACCCCTGGGCTAATGACAAGGTAGGTTGAAGACAGAATGGAAGTATGTGTAGTAAAAGTAAGAAATTTCAGAGGTATTTCTTTAAGATTTCTTTCTGAGCACTTCATCCTTTTATCCTTTCAAGTTAAGATCATCAGGATTTAGCCTGACTTTTAACGCTTGACTTAGGAGCTGAAAGGCACAACGTATTTGTAGTTGCCAATCTATTCTTTTCAGTACAAGGAATTCATCTAGCACAGTTAGGGATCCTGTTCCATAGAAATTATCCTTAGTACAGTTGGATGAGTGTCTTTAAAGATTACAGGCTTTCTCTGTTTGTAAAAATAGAATGTAGAAAACTCAGACCAATACATTATCAATTTATATGTCACAAATGATGTAAGTAAACTCTTACTTGAGAGGATTAGTGTGTGCATTGCCACAAAATCAGCAATGTAAACAAATGTTTGTCACTTGTTTGAAAATCCATGTAGGAAGGTAAGGGTGGAGAGTGACTGGATTTTGTGACTGACTGGTCTAGCCTCAAATAAGAATTAACCTTCTGTTCAGACTGTTATCAATAACTGGGTCTTAGATGGGATGTAGAGATCTTGAGAGAAAGATTTTAGGTTTGCAGTACATTCGACTTCATTATTTCCCAGGCTTTGATGTCTGGAAGCTTTATGATGATATTTTATGAGATGTTTTAGCTATCTGAATGGCCTAATGACTATTATTATTTATGAGGGGTGGGGGAAGCAACTTAATCTGTTAGACTTCTTTCCTCCCTCATGTCCCAACAATCAGCTTCATCACATACAGGAAATATCAGTATTATTTCTTATTACAATCCCTTTCCTTTGTACAAAAGTCTTTATTTGAAATAGCTATTCCAGAGAAAAGCCGCCATTATTTTCTGCAGATTTCATCACATTCTCTCTCAAAACTATATTCACATTTTAAAATCAGATTGAAAAGAAGCATATCTCAAAAACTCCAACAGTGATTTTAGCATGCTTCATGCACACGTTGTGAAAATGTCTTTCCATTCAGAACAAAACAAAACATGGTCTAGAAAAAGGGATGAAAGAGCTCAGATTTTCTGAATCTGCTTGATCAAGTCAGACCATATTATCTCAAGAACAACCCAAAGCAGTGACCCAGAGCAGACAAAGTCACTTCAGGAGCTCCTTGGCTGACCTCTGAGTATCTCCTTGTTCATAACCAAGAGTCATCATGGAACATTAATGGCTAACACATTTGTACCACCATTAACATAAGCACCTACTTCATCAGATAAATCTGATAAATTCATGCCTTTAGGAACTCATGCCAAATAAATTCACTTGTCTTTAAATTGCCATTTAACTTGCGTGGGGGGGGGGGGAGTTTGCACCATATCTTTATTTCACATGTAGTATTTTTGTAATATTAGTCATTCATCTTAAGCTGACAAATATTGCCCTCGCCCAAGGGTAGGCAATCTGTGGTTCCATGTCTGCATCAGCTGAACAATGGTTCATCTCTGGCCCACCCAAAGAGTACAAGATTTCTGAGTCTTAAAGAAGAATTAGAAACTTTTCACCATTTCCTTGTGATGTTATCTCTTTGTTTTGTTCATTGTTCTGAAGTGACTTGAGCTGGATGCCAGAGAAAATAATATCATGTTTTAGTTTATTTCATTATAAATATTTCTAGATTGCCTTTAATGGCAAAAATTCTCCCAAGATGGCATACAAATTATAAAAGCAATAAATACACAAAATATAAAATACTAAGTAAACCAATCTTAAAACTAACCAGCATGATGAAAAGTTAAATCCTACCCTTCCAAAGTACTTAACCCCATTTCCAACTAGAATCTATGGCAAAACAGATATGTTTAGGGGAAAACCTATACAAATAAATGGTCTAATGACCTTTTGCATGGAAGATTGCAGTTTGGAATGTAAAAGAGTAATAAATGACAAACAAAATATGAATTAAGGAATAAAATAAACATACAGTATATATGTTGCATGCCTGTGAAAATAAGAGAATGGGAAAAGATATAATAAATCTAAAGGAAGGTAAGCTAATCTTGTAGAGTGGAATTGATAAATACTGTACATGCAGGAAGTGAAGGTATTACAGATAGTCCTCAGGTTAAGGCCACTCATTCAGCAACCGTTCAAAGTGACAATAGCGCTGAATAAGTGGTACTTACAACCAGTCCTCAAAGTTCTGGCCATTGCAGCACCTCTGCAATCAAGTGATTGCAATCTGGGGGCTTGGTGCCTGGGTTGCGATTCCAATGTTGCAATGAGCCACAGCCATGTGATTGTGATTTCTGATGTTCCCTGCTGGCTTTCCATGAGCAAAGTCAATGTAGAAGCTGACAGGAAGTTGGAAGCTGCTCCCACTTCTGCTGCTTTTTTTGCCTGCCTGTGCTTCTAAGCACCTGTCCGCAGCACTCCTTGCCTCCCTGTGGCACCTGTGCATCTGCCTGTGCTCCATAGCACTGTGCTCCATAGCACCTGGAATCCTCCAGCCTCCCCACACCACCCGTGCACTCACCCACTGGCCTGCTTGCCTGGGACTCCCGCCTCTTCCCATTTAACAACTCAGGCAGACCTGGGGTTATGATAGCAACTGGGGCTGCCGGGATTTCCATTGCTAAGTGATGCAGTCATGTGACATTGCGCTTTACAACACCATCACTTAGTGACAGAAATTCCAGCTCCAATTGTCATTGTAACCTGAGGATTACCTGCACTCTAATTTTGAATGAAAGGCTAACATTTATTCAGAAATGAGGAATTGTAGTTGTGGGTAGGTATGAAAGTAGGGATCCATAAGGTATGAAAGTGGTGGTAGTTGCATGTTATGCTCCAGCAAGTGGTGATCACAGAAGAAGCAGATACGAGTTTTCATAACAATTTTGCAACATTCTGAATGGATGCAATCCAGGGGAAAAGAACAGCAGTAGCAACAATAAGAATTTTATTATATGACATGAACGGAGTGGAAAAAAATATAAGAGAGAACAGAAAAAGTGATTGGGTTATTAGGAGACTTAAGAATAAATGAGAATGGTGACTACTGAGAAAATGATCTGTTTCTTTCAAATATGTTAAGCACGTCTATTCATATTAGCATATGCCAAAGGAATGTGTCTAACATCAAAAATCTAAAACCATGATTGATAAAAACTGAGAAATTGAGTGAAGAATACAAGAGTGGAAAGTGGTTTTGAAACCTTCATAATGCCACGGTGCAACTAACACAACATCTGGGATAAAGCTCACCTCAGCTAGGAGTGGCACAGCAGCTGGCAGCCCAGCCAATATTTCTGTGCTCTCCTTGGAGTTTGCTAGAGAAGTCTGAAGGAGCCCAGGACCAATTCTTAACTTTCAGAATTGAACGTTCAGTGTGTATTGTTGATGGTGGATTGGCCAGCAGAATTCCCTACGGATCACACCAAGATTGCACGTAATAGAGAATAGAGAGGATTTCAAGACTGATGTCAGCCTTTCAAGATAGGCCAGGTCAGGATAGGGACTTCACAAGAAATACTGGAACTCTACTTCATTGATATAGGCTATAATAACAGAGTCTTGAAAGCCTGACAGTGTTTTTTCTTCCCTCTCTCTTATACCAAAGAAAGTCAAGGCAGGCCAGCTTTAAGTGTCTTTCTCAGGCTATCTTGTCTTCCTGGGCTTAATTCATGTTTTGCTAATGGTCTTTTCATTCCTTCTCCAAGGTCAGTTCTGTGGTTCTCTACAGCCTGGAAAGATGTATGGCAGAGTTCTGATAAAAAGTATATGAGAGGTGATAATAAGCAAGGTTTCAGAAGTTTAGTGAGGCTTTATGACAGGCAGAGGATATGCAGAGAGGAGTTCTGTACTTGAGCAGGTCATTGAAATGTATACTAATCTGAAAAAGCAAGTTTATTGTATGCTTGTTGATTTAGAGTAGGCTTTAATTATGCAATAGCTTGTGTGACTATGGAGTTGAAGGTTGGCTACTGAATGTGGCAAGGGTATATATGATAGAAGTAAAGCATGCATGAGAACAAATGGAAGGCTTAGTGAATCATTCAACATTAAGTGGGGAGTAAGACAAGGATGTATGACATCCTCCTTTTAATGTATTTATGGATAAATGAGTAAGGAATGCTTATGGTGACAGTAGAAGTGTGTGGCTGAGAATGTGAATGTACACAGATGATGCTTAGGTTTGCAATGGATGTTAGACAGATTATATGATGGAAGTAGGGACCTGAAATTTAACGTATCAGACTCCAAGGTAACTACATTTGTCACAGAAAATGGACTGAATTATTGTAAGTTATTCCAATGTGATAAAGAAAAAAGCACATTTAGATGAATTTGTGTATCTTGAAAGAATGTTTACTAAAGAAATAGATGGAGAAATGTTAAGATATGCAAATGCTGTTAGAAAAGGGATGTTTAACATGAGTTCTGTTGGGAGGAATATATGTCAAAATAAGTAAAAACAGTTGGGCATAAGAATGTTCTGTCCATTTTATTATAGAGAAGTGAGAACTGGATGTCATAAAATAAGTTGAATGCACTGGAAGTAGCATACTTAAGTGTGTGCAATAAAACAAGAATGAATGGGTGTTGAATCAATGTAAACTGAATATAGAAATGGGTATCCTGTATGAAAGAGGTATACTGAAGCATTTTTGTTCATATGAGGTTTAATCATAACTGGGGTCTAGAGAACAGCAAAGGATAGAAATGAATGGAGAGGTATTATCTATCTCTTGTAACCTGATACTGTATAGCTAGAAGTTACTTCTCATTATCTTTATTTTGGTTCTGGTATATCAGATCAGGGCTGCCAAAATTCAGAGAATTGATAGATGGCAGCAAAGAGACACAGAAAATTCTAACTGTTTGCCACTTTCTTGTGGCTATGTGAAATTTGCAGCCTGGATCTGGCAGCCCTAACATAGAACTTAGTACAGAAGATAATATCAGAATAGTTGAGATTCCCTACTTGCACAAATATGGCCTTCTCTTGGCTCACTTAAAAAAAAAAACTACTGAAATCTCAGTGGCATGGAAATTAATGTGCCATGCACAATTTGACAAACAACACTAACACTTTGGAATGTTCAGCCTGCAAAGGAGAACAACTTAGTAATGACAAAATATCAGTAACCAGTTTTGAAAGCTATGTTTGAGCTATTAAAGGTTCACTTTTTAAGAAACTAATATGTAACCCAACTGTTCTTGTATTGGTCATTTTTTTCTGCCTCCATATTATTCTGGTTTTTAAAGCCTTCATTTGCTGAAAATTACCCATATGCATCAATTATATCACACAACAGTTCTTTACTTTAATTAACTGTGTCATTCTCTCCAATGTGGTGAGAGCCATAAAAAACTGAAATTAACAATCAATGCAGAAACTGTTACTTTGGGATTGAAGTACTGTTTTGGCAAACACCTTTATCTGCATAACTGCAGAGCATGTTAGCTATGGGAAAAATCATCTCTGCAATATGATGGATATGTGGCTCATTAAAGTAGAGAGAGTTATTTGTTTAGCCTTCATTAACTCTTACCTGCTGTATTGTCCAATCTCTTCCAGCCTCACGTACACTGAGAGCTCTGCACCTTTTAAATACATGATTGATGCTTCATGTACATGTTAGCATGGTTGAATCAACAGCTGTTAGGCAACAAGATGAGATAACTATTTATTCTACATACCAAGCAGTTGTCAAGTAATATTAATATCCCTTAGTCAGTAAAAGAGAGCAAAACAACTTTAACAAGGTTCATGATAAACAGATGGTAAGAGTAATGGAGTCAATCTTGTATTGACTTAACCAGTTTTGTTCTATTTCTCATGTCCTGTCCCTTAGGATGGGCTTTTATTGGAAAGCAAGTTAAAAATTCAACCTCCTTAATAGCTACAACAATCTAACTGCCAATATAAATGTCTGCATTATTTTTTAAAACTTCTTCACTGCATAAGAAATTGCCTGCATATCAAATCTACAGAATATTACTAGAAATGTAGGTAGTGACAGTGTTCATTTTAAGTAGCTTAAAATCATCAAGGAAAGTATTCTTAGAAGAGAAAAAGAGTAGGCTTCCTGGATTATAGTATGTAAAGTCAGTTTCTAGAACATTTTATTGGCTGATGCTTCTTAACACCGAATATTATAGATGATGGTAATATTGTAAACGGTTGCCCTTTTTGTTATCCAAGGGGTCTAAAGTATTATTTGCATTATATGTCTTCAATAAAATCTGATTCTGCAGGCATATTAAAATATGCTCCAAGGTAAACATTTACATGACTTTTTAAAACCACCTGTTTCTGCTTTTCAGACTTAGGTACGATTAGTTAATGGAATGTATCAGTCCTGAAGACCCACGTGACATGAACCACAAAAGAACAATTTCTCTAATATTTAGTGCAAATTGGCATTAATACCATTCTTGATTGCTTAACATGAAATACTTCCACACTAAGATTCATTTTTTTAGAAAACCTCTGCATGGACTAGGTAGTAAGGGATTTCTCTTTCTGCAGGACCTGTGGTTGCTTGAGATAAGGAAATGATTTTTTTTTTTTAAATCCTTATTCTCAGTGTTTTGAAATTATTTTGAGTAAAGCAATGGCAATGTGAAAGTGCTCAAATAATATTCCAAATGTGATCTTTAGTACAACCCATGAAGGATGCATTTATCTTATCTGATGTACTAGGGAATAGTAAAATATTAAGCATTGCTCATAATTTACACGCTGGCATGATGATTTTATGAACTGAAGGTTTTATTGTCAGATAGACTAAATGACATTGACTTGACAGCAGGGACATCTGGAGGATAAAAAAAGTTAAGATGGCAGCTATTACACAGTCAAAGCCCTTCCCCTTTTTTACATTTATCTCTGCTTGAGTATAATGTATAAAGCAATACAGAATTATATTCTCTACTAATATTTATATTATTATTGTTTTAATGGAGGTTTCAATGTTTCCCCTGTGATGAATTTATAATAATTCAGAAAATATAAAATCAATCGCATTATTGTCTTATCACATTAGTAGGATTTCCCTTTATAATATTTAACATTCTAATAACAGAACAAAACAGCATTCTGAAAATTCTGCGGAGATGAAATTATGAACATACATGGACCTCAAGCCATCTTAAATTAGGCACAATTATAATCAAGCTACAGATTAGTTGCCAGCACAATGAGTGCCATTGACGTACTAATTCTGTTTCCCTCATATAGCCTCCTCATGCCCCCAAATCTATCCTAGAGAAGTTGATTTGTGGGATATGAAAAGTAGAGAAAAGGGAAATGCCATTCCATGAATGGAGATTTGCTCAGATGATATTGGATGTTCTCCCAAATTTTAGTGGTAAATCCAGTTGGAAGAGGCAAGATTTTCCTTCAAAATTATGTGAGGGTGATTAGATCTCACAACGTTCTTCCACTTCTCCATGTCAGCCTGCAGCTATGGATAGTGAAAGTGAGCATATAAGGAGCAAACGTTTTCTTTTTTTTATAACATTTTATTAAGATTTTAAAGATACATATTTAAAAGTTAGAAATGAAAAAGAAAATTGAAAATACAAATTATAAAGAAAAGGAAAAGAAAAAGTGAGATAAAGTAAAAGAAAAAAGATATGAAAAATAGATAACTTCCAATCTATCTCTGGTCTTAGGAATAGTAAGACTATCATAAGTGCTAGTTTTTAATACATTAAGTAGGAGTAATTCTTTGTCAAAACATATCCCATTACATTTATAATCTAATCTTCAAATCCCCATGTAAGCTTCAGCCCACCTGCATTTTGCAAATAGTCCAGCAACGGTTTCCATTCTTTAAGGTAATAATTATTTGAGTTTTCTTTTAATAAGCAAGTCAGTTTATCATTTTCTGCCATATCCATCAGTTTTAACAACCATTCTTGTATTGTTGGTAGTGTCTGGGTTTTCCAAAATTGTGCATAAAGAAGTCTTGCTGCGGTAATCATGTATTGAGTAATTCTAATAAGATGTTTTCCTATTTGAAAG
Organism: Python bivittatus; assembly: GCF_059951505.1. Taxonomy (NCBI): domain Eukaryota; kingdom Metazoa; phylum Chordata; class Lepidosauria; order Squamata; family Pythonidae; genus Python; species Python bivittatus. The sequence goes on along the minus strand of NW_028277112.1, from coordinate 32,458,070 downwards.
TCCATTATCCCCAACAGGAATAGTTCTGGTTTAAATGGAATCTGTATTTGTAGTATGCACTGCATCAACCTTTGTATTTGAATCCAAAATTTCTTTGCAATTTTACATGTCTACCACATATAGTAAAACAATCCCTTTTGTTGGTTACATTTCCAACAAATGTTGGAAATTGTCCCATACATCTTTGATAGTCTTTGGGGTGTCATATACCATTGATACATCATTTTATAGAAATTTTCTTTCAAGTTATAACATAAAGTAAGTTCTAATCCTTTGGACCACATATTTTCCCATTGCTGGTTATGTATATTATGTCCAATATTTTTTGCCCATTTACTCTTGTATTCTTTAACTTGTTCTTCAACCATTTCTTCTCTCAACAATAATTTGTACATTTTTGCTATTAAATGTTCATCTGTTTCACATAATTGGATTTTAAATTCTGATTTATTCTGTTCAAATCCAAATTCTTTTTTATCAATTTTAAATTTTTCTTTGTATTGCATATAAGAAAGCCATTGAAAAGTATATCCTTCTAAAACCAATTGTTCTTTTGATTTAATTTTATATTCTCCTTGTTCTTTTTCTAATAAGTCGGGAGCAAAGGTTTTCCATATTGTGACTATATTGTTCTGAATGGAGTTGAAACTTCAAACCAGATATTTTATATAGTTTAATGATACACTTTAGTTTTTTTACATTTTGTTGTTCATCATTATGGAATCTATTGGAAAGATGGTCCTCAGATATATTAAATAGGTAAAATGTAGGTACAAGTATTTTACAAACCACACATAAATTCTGCGTATATTTTCAAAGAATCTTAAATCACTCTGATAATCTTGACTTGAAATTGGGTGGCACTTTTATTTCTTGTTATTTGTGACTGAAATGCATCATTGTCTTGAAATTTGTGAGCATTAATGTGGGATTTATGAAAGTGCTCTGTCTTGTCTTATTTCTGTGAAATCCATGTTTTTTCATTTGCTTGCTGGATTTCAGCAGTCTCTAACAAATGCTTATCTTCCTTAAATATCTGTGGCAGATTGAAAGCATCAGCCCTGACTTACAGCAATCTCCACCATAAAAAAAGAAACGTTATACTTTAGGTTGACTTACTAAAATACTTACATATTTTAAGGTGGAAATTACTAAAGTGATTTCTCTGAATAACAGTAGTTCTATAGACAGTCCACCATAATTATAGGTTATTTATAATTGTTTCTATATTTTCAGAGATTTTTTAAAGGATTTACATAGAATAATGTATCCTGTGAAGAACATTGCATCATACATATAAAAATAATTAGTAGTGATCTGTCTTTTTCAATCACACACAGAGACATTTCGCTGTGTGAAAACAGCAATACATTTTGCTTTCCATTTTCACCAAAGAGTTCAAGAGGTGAAAAAATAATTACACTGAAAAAGATTGTTCTGGTTTTAGTGCTGCTTAGAGAAACTTTTTTTTTTAAGTGACATTCTAGGGCTTCCATGTTCCAAATTAAATATTTTTTTCTTATTGGATAAAAGACTCCACTGTAAGACCTTGACATACCACTCAAGGATATTTTGCAGGTAGATGAGTTCATCATTGTTTTTTTCAATTAAATATGATAACTTTAACAGTCTGTTTATTCTTATCTTGATGAGACCACAAAGGCAAGACTTTTTAAACCTGGGCTTTTTTCTTTCTTGATGGCTAAAATTTTCCTTCTTTATATTAAAGACACACGTTTTTCTGCTAAATATTTTAATTACTTCATGCTCATGACATTGTCTTCCAGCTATCAGATAAGCACTTTGAAAAGTTTAACACTATTCATACTCACTTCATACTGTATTTGTGAAAGCAACCAACTCCTTTCATAAAAAGCAGCAAACAGTTTAGAGAAGAATACTGGGTTATTGTTCACTCACCAGCTTCTGCCACAATGTAGTTTCCAAAGTAATAGCAACAGAACAATCACAAAGTAGACTCAGGAAAGTATGCTTAGAATATGATAGTTTGTTATTTTTCATGTAAACCTGACATTATTACAGTGGTACCTTGGTTCACGAACGCTTCTGTTCATGAACAATTTGGTTCACAAACAGCTCCATTTGCAAAATTTTGCCTCCGTTCGTGAATGCCGGATCAGGTTTCCGTGGCCATTTTCCCTCCCGTGACACGTGGTCGTGGCTTCCTGTAGGGAGGGGGACTCTCCCTCCAAACAATAACCGCCTCCCCACCCGCCTTCCTGTCCTCCACGCCAGAAGTTGCCTCAAGCAAGGTTAGCTTTCTCTCTCTTCATACTGTACTGTACTGTACTTTGTGTCATATTTTTACGGTTTAAAAACAAACAAACATATGGTTCAGAACGGATTAACCGTAATTACATTGAACCTTATGGGGAAATTTGATTTGGGACGCGATCAAAAATCAGTTGGTGACCAAATTCGGAGGGGTCAGAACGGATTAACCGTATTTACATTGAACCTTATGGGAAAATTTGATTCGGTTCACGACCAATTCGGTTCACGACCAGAGTCGTGGAACGAATTAAGTTCATGAACCGAGGTACCACTGTATATGGAAAAAAAAATTCATGAATGGCATTCATGATCTAGTGACATAATAAAACATAATAATGACATAATGATTGGTTACTTTTCACTCTACAAATATGAAATAATTCCTGCTCTGAAACTGAAGGTACATTGAAACCTGACTTACATAGAAGCATGACCCAGCAGACAGGTGAGCCGTCCTTTATAAATTATAAAAAAGGTGTGCTACTCCAGAGCCACCGCAGAGAACATGGTGCTGTGTGCTGAAAGTTTCCTATCTTGATAATTCAAACCTAAACTGGCCAGCTAGACTTGAAGCTAGGTAAGTTCAAGTAAGGGTAAGGATGGGTAAGGGTAAGGATGTATCGGTGTATGACGGGGTGGGCAAGTGGAGCATTTGGTACAGAAAGTGAACTTTAAACCTAGGAAAACTACACACTGTTTGATTATTACTGGGATATATAGTCACCCTAACCCAGTGTTGTCCAAACTTGGCCACTTTAAGATGAGTGGACTTCAACTCCCAGAATTCCCCAGCCAGCCATGCTGGGCTCAAGTGCCCAAGTTCCCCATGCTGGCTGGGGAATTCTGGGAGTTGAAGTCCACTCATCTTAAAGTGGCCAAGTTTGGACAACACTGCCCTAACCCTAATCCAGATGCAGTGTCTTCAGTATTATATCTTAAATTCTAATTTATTTGGAGACACTACCAAAAGTTTGGTGGGGAGGGGAGGGGAGGGGAAAGAGTAAAGGGCCCAGATGTTTTAGTCTGAAACATCATGAGGAAAGAATTGTACAACATGCTTGAAGATAGTTATGGAAAGGAGGAGTCTGTGATAGAAATGTCCCAGAATAGATCCTAGTTTCTCCCCTTACTGGATACTGTACCCACTCACCCCCCCCCCGCCCCAATTCCATTTCACTCAGCCCAGCATGTGGGAATTCCCTGGAATGCTTCCCTGCCCGCTGAAGCTCTTACTAGATATGTAATACAGTTCACTTGTAATGCTGATCTGGCGCCATGGAGAGACAAAAGAGTTTCAGGCTTTTTAGTTTATTTGCTAATAGTTTTAAAAATCAATTTTCCCTTGCAACGGCCTGCCATATCTGCCCCTCAGGAGGAATGTTTTGCAAACTATCAGACAAATGCATACAAATATATTTGGATAAATGCATGGGCTCTGTCTGTTGTGTGAGGAAGTAGAAACCTATGTGTTTGTCTTTCAGTGAACAAAGGGGAAAGGGCTGTTTGTTCATTCACACAGAGCTAGACTCTTTTAATGGCATAGGCAGTAAATTCAGGAATCAGCAAATTCGACACAGAGATACTAGGGGCTAATTCAGTGACATTCTTGGTGCTCAGCTACAAGCAATCTCACCCTCTTTTTTGTAACATCCTCAACCGCTCACCCACAGCTCCTTTAACTAAAATTGCTGAAAATCAGCAACACAGTCCCCTCACCCAAAGCAGGTTGGAAAACTTTAATTTAGACTTTCCGTTTAAAAAAGAACTAAATTCCCCAGAAATGCTGTTCAAAACCTAGGGGAAAGGTGATGAGTTCATTTTGCATCATTGTTGCCTTTATCAATTGTTAAGTGAGGGCCTTAGTCCCTCAAGATTGCCTGCATATACTTCACAAGATGAAGCATAACAAAAGAAAAAAAAAATTAAAGCTCTGTCCACAACTGCCACAGGATTGTTACAATCTGTGTGACTCTTTTTCCACTCTAGGCCTGTCTTTTCTCTAATTTTTGCCTACATAGTTCCTCTTCAAAGTCTAGAACATGGCTTTGATCTGAATGGGTAATCCTTTACTTTCTAACGATGATTCAGTGAAAGCAACACATCAAATGCACTCTGATCCAAAGCCACAGTTAGTACAATGGAACAGTCTTTCACTGTTCCTCCCACCGCCTTTGCAGTACTGGATACATCATCCCCATACACCAAATTGTTTCCTTTATGGTGCAGAATAGAGGAGGGATCACCTGGTGTCCTCCTTTCCATTTATTCAGCTACTGCTATATACCAAAACAGGTTAAAGCTGGAACAACCAAAGGCCTTTCCCTTTGGGATAGTCTATACTAATTACCTACTGTATTGCTTCCAGGAGCTCTGGAAAGTTCTGTGCCTTTTAATATATATAGATACATACAGTAGATATATAGATTCAGCATATAAATAATGTTGTCTTGGTATTCAAGTTTCAGGACCCCTCATAAGTGATGTTGTTGATCAGTCCTTAGTAGCTATTCTGGTTTACCTATGGCTTGTTCTCAAACATTGATCATTACGCATTTGTCCGTGATAGCACCCTATTATGGCTGTTGATTACCACAGAGATAACACACACATTAAGCTCAGGTGTAGTTTCTTGTGTGAGTCCGAGATGCATCTGTCGTTCTCTAGTCAGACTCATGTGGCCAACATGTGAATGTTTCTAAGCTGTGCCAAAACCTTTCCTTTGTACAAAAATTATTATTTGAGATAGCTATTCCTGAGAATAGCTGCCATTATTTTCTGCAGATTTCATCCCGTTATCTCACATAGAAATCAGTACCATCTGCACAGGATGGTCAAAATATGCAAGATGATGGACATGGTATCAAGATCCAAGCCCTGCCCCTTTGTACATGCATGTGACATTGATGTAGGATTGAAGGGGTAGGACTTGGATTGCAACAACATTTCTACCATGTTGCTCATTTTGACCAACTCTGTGGACACTGATGGTACGATAATTTACACTAAAATTTCTCAGTTGAAATAGAAAAAAAAAATGGCAAAATCTGGTTAAAACCTTTGGCAGTTATGAGCTTTTATAATATTGGTGTTAAGAAGGTCCAGGCATCAGGGGTATTACATGAAATTCTCAGTGTTCTTCTCAGTGTATCCCTTTTTTAGAATCTTCAACTTTACAAGACTAACGTTACTGTAGTTCCAGAATATTTAGTTGAGTAATCTACTAAAATACTCCATGTGGTTTTCCAATATGTAACATAGTTTACATTGGTTATTGCGAGCCACAGAAAAAGACATTAAGTGCATTTGGGGAATGGCTGCACCTCTTGTTTCCATTAGAAGCACTTTGCATAATGATGAGAAATCATATTATAATGTAACAGCAGCCTGTTGTTTCATTTAGATCAATATTTTATGGTGAGAAGGCAAATTTCAGACAAATAGACCTACTAGACAAGATACTAATGAAATAAAATTAATACTGAGCTGGAGAAAAAAAGAAAAGAATATAGATAAAGATAATGTCTGGCTGGCTTTTTAAAGATTTCAACTCCACTATGACAAATGTCTTCTCTCATCTAAAGAAATGCACCATTCTGCTGAGGCGGTGGTCAACATTTGATGCAATCATAAACTCTATTGCAGTTTATGAACTTTATTGCATATACTTCAAATAACACTGGATTGAGAATATGCCCCTGCTGAATGACAGACATTGGTGAAGCTCAACTTTGTCAGCAGCTTCAGCTAACATCCTAAGGGATATTGGGAATTGCAGACTAGCATGTGGGTCAAAATCCACCCTAAATTGAGGCATTCCAAGTGCTAATTTGAGACCCATCCCGGTGTAATGATTAAGGCATCAGGCTAGAAACTGGGAGACCCTGAGTTCTAGCCCCACCTTAGGCATGAAGCCAGCTTGGTGACTTTGGGCCAGTCACTCTATGTCAACTCTAGGAAGGAGGCAATGGCAAACCACATCTGAAAAGCCTTGCCAAGAAAACTACAGGGACTTCTCACCAAGAGTCAACACTGACTCAAAGGCACACACAAAAAAGTGCTCATTTAGGCCATAATTCCCTCCCCTACATGCTTATCTGGAAGGAAGGCCCATAGAATAGACTATGAACACCTCCTTGGTTCTTATAGCAGTTTTGGAGGGGAAATACAGAAAAGTTCCTTTTAAAGCTTGGTACACCCTTGTGGCATGGGTGCCATAGAAACTATGGCAGTGCCCCCTTTACTTGCCAGTTTTTCAGGGATATTCACCTTCAGCTGATTGTCCCCCAACCCCATCTAAATTTCCAGAATTCCTGATTAGTTTTATTTAGATGATCAAGATAATTTTACTTCCCTAAATGTGGCAACATTTTGTTTCATTATAGATATTTGAGGGTTATTTGAGGGACCACTTCTCCCCACTTTTATCTACCCGTCCCACTAGATCTAGCAGAGTAGGTATGTTACGGGTTCCGTCATCTAGGGAGATACATTTGGCGGGCCCTAAGTGGCAGGCCTTTACTGATGTGGCACCCGCATTGTGGAACCTTTTCCCCCAAGAGATGAGATCGGCCTCATCACCCCTGAGTTTTTTAAAGTCCCTCAAGACCTGGTTATGTCTGCAATCCTGGGGACCCCAGGGGACAGGGGAACTAGTGAGGTGGCTCTATTATTAACATCCCTTCACCTATTATTTTCCTTTTCTGGTTTAGTCTGTTTTTATAGTTTCGTGTTTTTAATAATTACGATACTGTATTTATTGTTTTATTGGACTGTTGTAGATGCCCAGAGTTACTTTTTATGAGATGGACGGCCATATACATTTGATAAATAAATAAATAAATAAGTAAGTAAGTAAGTAAGTGAATGAATGAATGAATGAATGAATGAATAAATGAATAAATGAATAAATGAATAAAATAAACTCTGCCTGCAGATGATCAGTAATAGTTAATGATGCAGTCTAGATGCTCATATTATGATGTATGGCCCATGACTGTCCCAACATAATTAACTTACCCATAGCCATCAGAGCCATCAAACTGATGAAGACTGTGCTTATAAATTTGTATTTTGTTTATTATTTTAGTTCACTAGGCTTTTAGAGTTATTGCCATTCCTCTCTATACGCCATTTTACACTATACTATTATAGTATCAATATTAAGTATAGTTTTACTTGTACATTTTAGTAAGATAGTGATTTTATATTTTCTGTTAGCTATTCTTAATTATTTTTAGTTATTATTCCACAGTTTGATATATTAACATCCAAACTAAATCTATACTGTACCATAGTCATACATGCCAGCCAGCATGCTGGGGAATTCTGGGAGTTGAAGTTCACACATCTTAAAGTTGCCAAATTTGAAAAACACTGCACTATTAGCTTAAATCTTAGCCATTCATACAGTATACTATCACAATTGCATTTCTGTAGTTTTATCACCGAATGTTCTCTAATGCTGGTCAATTACTGAAATAAAGATCCTACTATTATTACCACCACTGTTACCTCCTGAGTAAACATGCATAGTAAATATGTTGTAGGAAAACATTACAGTTAGAGATGGGGAAACACATCTGTCTCTACAAGGGATCTCATTTGGATTTCAAGATATATGATATTCTAAAGCTATAAGCATATTATCAAAACTCATTTATGCACATTTTTATTTTATGCACAAGTACAGAACATTACTATAAATAAGAAAGAACTCTTCACACTGGCCTGGATTTGAATAATTATTCTCACAATTGACAGACCTGTATTATTCTACATAGGTATTGCTCAGCATATTTCTTGATAGCTTAGCAAACACTGCCTTGTATTTCACCCATACATCAAAATATTAATATTTTAAGAAAAGAAATAAGTAACACTATTTAAGATTATCCATTGCTATCTTGGTTTTCTCTCCCAACCCTAATGGAAACTCCAGCAACATTCATTTTCAAATGTCTAAATCCTTCTTTACCTCTTTCTCAGCTTGTGAAAAGAAATATTGAGAATCTAATGAAGTGGGTAAATAAACTCAACATCCAATCTTCATCTAAAAAAGTGCAGAACAAAGAAGAAATAGAAACTGCTAGAAATGAATTATTTCCTGGTATGGGGCTGTTGCTCAGTAACAAGAAAACTCTTTTGAAGGAAAAAAAAATGCATTAAACAGGAGGCTTTTTATGGCTGTTGAAATAGTACATTTAATTATTGATCAGGCACATTCCTAAATGCAGCATATCAATTAATAAAAGAGGGTTAGCCCCAAAGTCTAAAAATACAAAAGGTGACATCCTACGGATTCTACTGATTGATGGAATGTCACCTACCAGCGCAGCACATTTCCCTTCCTGTGAAAGTCTTTTTCCCAAATACTTGTCGAACCTAGGCTAAGCCCACCTGAAGATTTTGGGGTGGAGTGGGGGAAGGACAGCCATGGTGGTTCATGCTGCTGCTGCTGCTGCTGCTGCTAAAGTTCATCAAGGTGAATTAAAGGATCTAAATAGGGAAATTGAATTCTAATCCATCACACCTGCATTTTTAATGATCCATCTAAGCTCTTTCTAAATTTCAATCAGAAAAAAAAATAATATGGAGAAAACCAGTCCAGGAGAACTCAGACACAGAGCTTCAACATTTCAAGTCCAGAATATGTCTTGGAGAATATGCCAAGAGAAGCAGCCAACAAACTGGAGAGAGAAAGTCACATGAGCAGCTTTATTAGAAAAAGAGCAATCATCAGGCACTTCTCCGAACAGGGTAAAGATAGCAGAATATGTATGTTTCCAATATACATATCCATCTAACTAATATATAAACAGCCATACAAGGTTATCTTATATCACCTGCAGTATGCTCTTCTAGAAGATTCATATCACCTTCATTCTGCATAGACATTCTCTCTTTATCTGTAGAGAAGGAACAATTCTGACCAGTTTTGGACTAAGGTGGTTGTAACAACACTAGGTTACTAGTGTTCGCTTTCTTTAAAGCTATGTAGTTTCCAGCTAGTGTTTGTATATACTGCTTCCTTCATCTATTTCTCTTTCTTAACCAAGCTGCCTCCACATATGCTGCCACCTATGACCCATCACAGCAGCTATAGGGTTTTTCAAAAATAGAGGGTATGAAGTTCAGCCACAACGTGATCTTAAGTGTGACTTCATTCCAAGTGATCAAAGCTATCAGATTTGAAGCAGTTGTTTCACTTTAGAGAAGTGTGCCACTTCACTTTGACTCCTCTAATCAAAGCAGGACAACTCCATTTAAAGCCATTAGGTCAAGGTTGTTTCAGCAAGGCTTTGGGGCTTGAAAGGCAAGGCGGTTCCTCCTGTAAGGAAATGTTCGGGATTATGGGATTTTCTGGAGCTAGGCGTTACTTTTTGTTAGATTATGTTACTGTTATTATGATTGTGACTCTTTTTAAGCTGATTACTGAATGAGGTTTGTGAGCTGCTCAGAATCAATTATTGATTACAGTACCATATAAACCTACTAAGCAAAATCAATCAACAGTGAATAAAATAATTCAGTAAGCATTTCACTTTGGAGAAAAGGGAATTTTTCCATGTATGCACACGTCCACAAAGTCCTCTTTTATAAACCTGATCAAAGCAGGGCAGTGCTCTGATCTGTCAGGCATTGCTTCAACTCAGCACTTGGCTTCAAAGGGACACTTCTTCAAATCAAAGTGCTGTTTTGAAGCTCCACATAACCATGCCTGAAAGCACTAAAAACCATAGTATCACCCTTAAAAGATTAATAAGGGAATATCTGAATCCCATACAGCAGCCTTCAGTGCGGTGATGTCCTCCAGATAGTTTAGGTTACAATATTCACCATCCATGGCCATTGATCATGATGGCTGGAAACAGTGAGAGTTGTAGTCTGATACTTTTACAGGGCACCAGCTTGGGGAGACATCCACAAATGATGTTTATTTTAGGAGACTTAAATACTTGTATGCATGTTAGAACACTGCTCTTCCACCCATTTTCCGCTAAATGCATAAACATGGTAACTATATGTTACCTTCATTACACTATTCCGAACCTAGGCCTATAAATTAAGGACCACCTTCTCCCAAGCAGACACTTTCCAAGATGTGTTAAACTAAAATTCCCAACACTCTTAGCTGGCTATATTGTCTGGGATAATAGAAGTGGCTGTGTACTTTATCTGGAGGAAATTATGTCGGGGAATGTGTGCTACATTGCACATGTACACACACACGTAAAAACTAGAGCTTGCACAAATATGAGTAAGTAAAACATGAAATAGATGGTTTTTTGAGCGGATGTGTGATTGAATGTGCCACTCTGTCAATAGGAGAGGTGGGGAACTTGCTGTCTTCCAGATTCTTTGGACTTCAGCAATCTCTTGCCATTGCCCATGCTGGCCCAGATTGATGAGAGGACCAAAAATTGCCTACTGAGGTATTACAAAGTATGTACTGGAATGAAATCCGTGTACTGCTGCAGTATTTCCTGATCCGTTTTAAACTTCTAATTATAACAAAACTGGACCAGATAAGACAGCACCTGTTGGTCTGTTAGGAAAGAAATATACTTTTACATTTGTCAGCTTAAGTGTGCTCTATTTTTATTTATGCCACCTTACTTGAGCTCCTGAAATCTAAATAGTTTATTGGGTTTTTGTGCACTTTAATAATGCATGATATTGTATTACAGCACATGGTTTATTCTCTTTCCTACTTAATTTTTGTTTATAAATATTAAAACATCCATTCATTTTTTACTATGACCTGAGGGACACCTTCAACTTACTGTTTGCATCACATGCCCGAAGGCTGACCTTGGAGATAAAACACTCAAATGCTTTGGGATTTGTGTTATAATTCAGAAAAGGAGAAGGATAACTAGATTTCATGACACTGCATCTTTTTAACACACAATAGTTTTGAATAAGGCTTACCTGATTTTCAGTATGAGAAGGCTAATATGATTGAACTATATGACAACAGGTTTAAGTCAACTTCTCTGTTTATTCTCAAGAAGCTTGCTTGTTATGAGTTTCATACATGATCTATGAAGATGATTCACCAGGTAAGTAGCCTGCTTCATAGAAAATGTATTTCTTTGATTGCATTTTCCAATAAAAGAGATGCATTCAAGGCCTTAGACAAACAACTAGTACTAGGGAGATCTAGGGACCACATCTGATACTTCAACAAAATAAGACATGTTCTTTGTGCATTTTATCAAAGCAAAGTGAATGTCATTGCTTAACTAATTTGTGTTAAAAATTAATGCTGAAATTACTTCACACAGAATCAGTACATTGCACTAAAGCTGTGCATTCCGATATAGATGCTAAAGTTTCTGGGATGCTAGAATCTGGCTGAAAACCTCTTATGTGAGTCTAGTGAATCCTTGATTTTATTTTCAAACCTTTATCTCATTGTACATCATAATATTACATGTATTAAGTAGATATAGAATGCAGCCTAATAAAACAATTCTATAAATTGGAAGTAAATGGGCTTTTTTTTTTTTTTGTCTGCGCTCAGTCATTGCTGACCCTGCAGTGACTGCTTGGACGAGTCCTTGCAGTTTTCAAGGCAATTGTTTTTCGGAAGTGGTTTTGCCAGAGGCTCCTTCCTAGGGCAGAGCCCAGTTGGCGAGCGCAGGAGGCGGGGTTTCCATTGCTTCACACCCTTTTCAGGCGCGTGCGGTTTTTTCGTGCTTACCGGCAACTGCTCCCAACTCCTTTTTGCAAGGCGCCGCCAGCATTTTTCCTCCCACCAGAGTGAGAGTACCCATTTATCTACTCACGTAAGTTTTCGAACTGTGCTTACTCTGAGAAAAATACTATAAATTTCTTCCCTCCCTGTAAGCCCCTGCTCTGAAGTATTCTTGTAATGATTATTCAAATCAAATAGAAAGATGGAGCCATCCTTTAAGTACTTTTAAAGTTCAAAGTTTAAAATTCAAAATACTTTATTTTGGTCATTGACCAGCCTTATATAATGTGTAATATTATGACTGGCCAACTTGATTGCTTACATCTGAGATTAAGTTTATCTTTCCATTGATTCAAACTATACCTCAATTTCCAAATTCCCCCAATTAAGGACAGCACCTCATTTAGAACCAAGTAAACTAAGTGAACATAAATATTCTCCAGGAAAAAAAATGGCAAAGAATTCTACTGGTATTTATGCTCAGAAGTCTAGTGCTATAGTCAAGCAAATACATAATTTGGTTGGCTTACATTTTTATTTTATGCAGTGTCTAAACCTATGTTCCAAAATAATGTATATTCAATACAGTTCAGAGTAAGTAGATTGTATTTTAGCTTCCCCACACCCCAAATCAATGGATAAATTAATTATGTTTAACTTAAGACACAGTTATTCTTTCTTGTGCTTTGCTGCAATGGGTTTATTAAAAGTATCCATTAATCTTAATGTCCATTTATTGCAGTCTGGGCACAGGTGTTTGCAGGGGGGCAAGTGACAAAATATGTGCCATACTATTGCAATACAAACTTGTATTATATATTGGTATGTGGCATTATGACACAAGTACCAGATGGCAAAGGGTTGTGCGGCGTTACCGTAACTCACATCTTGTCGTTCTGGCATCTGCATGGTTAGGAATGGGCACCTACTTGTGTACAGGCCAGTTTAGGAAGGGAGTTTGACACAAATTTCCAACATGCTACAAAAAATGATAAAATGAGCCTTGATTCTGATGATTCTTTTTTTTGGAAAAAATCTAATTGCCCCATAGGAAGCATATGAATGAAGCAATATATGTATATATGTTTATGGATGGGGTGTGTGTATGTGTGTGTAAAAGTCAAAGAAACTATAGTATTCAGGAAATGTACCTAGGCCAGACAACTGCAGCGTGGTGGCTCAATTCAGCTGAGTTTATTCTCAAGTGAAAATATATAGGCCTTTTTTGATATATTTGCATTCGTTGCAAAACAAACAAACCCCCAAGACTGCCTTCTTTTCCTTATTTCTAAGGCAGGGGTTCTTAATCTGGAGTCCATGGGTAGATTTCAAAGGGAAAAAAATACAATTTTCACATATATTACCATATTACATATTTGTTCTTTTTGAATATTTTAGATAACTGTATTTGAACATGATTGGGATCCATTGGTTTTTTCCACAAAAAGATGAAAAAGCCCTACTCTAAGGAGTGTATACTAGTGCAGGGGGTCTGTGGGATGTGCCTGTGTATGTGTGTAAAAAAGTGAAGATGATGGTAATAATTGTTGATAGAAACCTAACCTCTTCTTATGTCCATTTATGATCATGCATCTACAAAGGGGTTGGATTTCAATTGCATAGTCATGACTACTATCTTGTTTTTTGGACTCCCTCTGGGGTGTATATGGAATATTCTTTCCTTTTTTAAAAAATCACAATAACAACCTTGAGCGATGGGTTGGGTTGTGAGATGGTGACCAGGCCAAAATCACCAGTGAGTTCCACAGTCAAAAAGAGGTCTCAACCCACTGTCTGGTCCCCATCTAACATTCTGAGTAGCAGGTTACCTAATAGCAAATAACACCTACCTAATAGCAAGAAGAGACACCCTGAAACACTCCAGAGGTTCTAGAACAGTGTTTCCTAACCTTGGCGACATTAAGATGTGTGGACTTCGACTCCCAGAATTCCCCAGCCAGTATGGTGGCTGGAGAATTCTGGGAGTTGAAGTCCACACATCTTAATGTCGCCAAGGTTAGGAAACACTGTTCTAGAGCATCTCCCTTCAGCCCAGTTAGCATGGACAATGCTTAGGTGCTGGAGGAGTTGCAGCCACATTATATCGAATGCTCGAACTTGCCTATTCCTTCTAATGTTATCTCTGAACCACAGAGATGATATCCACTGAAAAATGAATCTGGTCTGATAACTGTAATATAAAGGAAGACACACTTTTCTTTTTTCTCTTGTATTGAAAACTGCATTATTTTGGAAACTTTGAATAGTTTGTTTTGTTGAGAAATTCCTTTGGTTTTCACCACCAATTAAAATGCATTAATATTTCATGCTTTTAAAATCAGTGAATTAAATACATGGGGGGATATTGAATAACTGTCAAGGATGCAGATGGATGAATATTAGGTAAAGTTACTTTGGATATTTTTGCAATCATCTTATACTGCATTTAGCTGAAAGAAATGAAAGAAGCTGATATCCTCAGTTCTAAACTTTTCTATCCCAGCTTAGTATTAAAAATACAGTAGAACCTTCCATGTGAATACAGAAGTCAGCCTAAATTGCTGGGGTTTTCCTTCTTCATAAATAAATAATGATCCAGCAGCAAAAAATATGTATGACAGCAATAGTTAAAAAAGCATGCACGATCACTGTCAATACTGTGCCCCTCTAGCAATTCTTATCAGAACTGTTCTCCCCAAACATCCTTAGGCAGAACTAGGAATTTGTCTTAATTAAACTCATATTACCATTGGGTAGACATAAAAGTGGCTGGTTGCCAATTGATTAAATCTGCATTGGGGATTATCCTGCTGCTCAGAATGTTTTCTTTTCTTTTTTTAATGTTTATCACTTTAGTCAGCTTTACACTGCACTAGCATTCACAAGTCTACTGATTAAAAGGAAAAAACAACAACAACCCCGATCACTATATTCATATGGATATACAATTCCTTGTTCTTTCTGCAATTTTTTAAAAATAAATGTAGGTGTTTATATGGGATATTTCCTGAAAAAGAAAGCAAAGGTGGTGGTCCCCGAGTTGATTTGTAATTATGCATAGAAGTATATAGATAATATCACTCTAAATGTTGTCATGCATTTACATCTACTGAAGTTTCAGTAGGTTACAACAGACAGGGCAGATATAACTTAACACTTTAGGGATGGTGCTGGCCCTTCCATAAGTAGAATGAAGCAGCTCCCTAGAGTGGTGGACTTGGAAGGTTCATACTTTATATCAAGTTGGCCCTATTGATTTTCCAACTCTGTTGCCTGTTCCTATAGAACTGCTGGCAAAGTGGTTTGGTACTCCAGGGAGACTTATCTTTTCCCACTTCATCTGACTCTCTCCTAGAGCCAGACACTGACATCAGAGTAGATTCCAAGCACATTATGCCTTGCTCTGGAAGAGTTCTTACAGATCGACTCTGCTTAGAGCAGTGTTGTCCAAACTTGGCCACTTTAAGATGAGTGGACTTCAACTCCCAGTGGCTGGCTGGGGAATTCTGGGAGTTGAAGTCCACTCATCTTAAAGTGGCCAAGTTTGGACAACACTGGCTTAGAGCTTTAGGCACTTCATCAGGAAACAGAGGAAGAGGTGTGCTTCTTTCAGAATAAATGAGGTCACTCAAAAGCCTAAAGTAATATTGGATCTTTACATGCCAATACAATTATGCCCATGAGCAGGCCTAGTTTTAAGACCAGGACTCTAAGCACAGCTTAGCATTTATATACTACTAAAACTCTTATGTAAGTAACCTTCAACTGGCAGCAATTTTTGAACCAAGGTACCTTAAATGGGCTATGTGACAGAATGCATCCAAAATCCAAGACCCATGACTCCCATGCGATTGAAATTTGGGCAATTTGTGGCTGCTTCAGCACTGCTCTGCTGCTGTACCACCATGGTCAACCCAGGTCATGGACATATTCCTAATCTCTTTCCCACCTCCCTCTGTTCCCTGTGCCCAATCAGCTGGCAGCAAGGCCTGATGGGCAAGTGGTGATTGGCTGCTTTGGAAACAAGGCAGAAATCTGAAATCTCTTAATAGCTGTGGGAATTGAGGGAAGGATAAGGGAGTGACTGGATGCTGCTGGCAAGGTAGGGCTGGCTGGGGGGCACTGGTTGTCGATGGGTGAGCCCTCTTCCTCCCTTGAAGGAGGGGGCCCTTGGGGACATGCCAGAATGAGGAGCAGGGGTGCAGTTTTCCTCATGGTCTGCAGCTCCCTTTGTTCCAACTCCTCCCAGCGAAGTGGCAGGCAGTTCCATGGGCCAGTTGAGGAGGGGGAGAAGGAAGAGGCTTCACGGGGGTTTTCCTGAGGGTTGTGATGGGAGGGCAAATGGTGCAAGCCTATATTATATGCGCAAAGGAAGAAAGAAGGGAGGAAGGAAGGAAGGAAGGAAGGAAGGAAGGAAGGAAGGAAGGAAGGAAGGAAGGAAGGAAGGAAGGAAGGAAGGAAGGAAGGACACTCCCTGCCAGCTTCCCACAAGCAAAGTCAATGGGGAAGCTGGCAATAAGTCATAAGTTGCTCACACTCCCACTGCTTTTTTGCCCTTGGTCATTTTGTTTCTCTGTTTAAGTAAAGAAATATCTCTGAAATGATGACCCAATGAGTTATACGGGTTGTATAGTAATTATCTAAAAAGAGGATATTCCAGAAAGGGGGTGGTTTTATCTAATGTGTTGCCTGCAATCTGTTTTTCAAGCCCTAAAGGCATAGCTCTAATAGACCAGACTAGGTTTCCTGAAGCAGAAATGATGCTATGAAATCTAAGAGGATATTGCAGTGGCCAACAAACTGTAGAATTGGACAAGATATAAGTAAGGTAGAAATTAATCAAAGAGAGAGTTTAAAGAGCTCCAAGCAGAATTCTCCAAATATGGCAAATGGGCTTCAAAATTAAAAGAAAGAAAGAAAGAAAAATCATAAATCCATTCATACCCACAATGCAAACTTCACCTATATATTAAAGAAATCTGAGCTAGAAATGACTGACCATGAAAGAAAGTTTTGAACTTTTTGTTTTATGAAATTTCAGGCTTTTCATATTGAAAAGTTGTATAAAAAAATATTCTGATCCCGTTTAAATACTCTTATGTTAGACCATTAAAAGTTTAGGCTACGTTAGTTATATACTGGTGGGTTATTATGCTGCATTAAGTTTTTTTTTTTTAATGAAGAGCAAGAATCATACTCAAAGATTTCTCTTTATTAATTCATGCTATATGAATGTAACACTAAACTCATCTTATTGTACTCTATTGAAATACTGTATATTATTATAAACATTTATATTCCAAAGCTTCTAGAAATATAACTGAATAGAATTTTTAAAAACCAGTTCCTAATAAAGTAAGCAGGTACAATTCCATATTACTAGTCCCAAATCTATTATATAACAAAATGTATTATAAAAGAATTCTGAATAATCTCCAGGGTTCAACAGATCAAAACTTTTCTTCTTCCAGCAGAGGAAAGAGCTGGCGTAACTGACTCTGTATCAATAACAAAGTCATCTATGTACTGTGCATCTAAGATTACAGGCTAGATTCACAACACAACCGTATGCTTACTGTATATATGTATACTAAAGTATATTTAAAAAACATAAGAACAAGTCTTCTCAGATTGAAAACCTTTCTGGTTCAGTATTCTGTTTGCACAATGGGCAATGATATGCCTATACTCCAAGCCATGATTTTTTATGCATAACATGCCCCTTCTCTTAATAGTAATTTTTATAAACTAAAACCTTTTGTTATAAGACAGTTGTTCAAACCTCTTAGTTCAAGTTGCCTTTTTCTGCATAAAATAGATTCTACTGTTTTTTTTTTTTAATGCAGTGACCAAAATTATACAAAGTTACTTAAGTATGACCATATCATACATTTGTAAAACGGCATTATGGTATTACTTTTTTATAGTACTGCTCAATGGCTCAGTCTTTTCAGTCTTAATATCCTTTCTTGAGAAGTAACATCATTCTGTGTAAGAAAATGAATAGATTCTATTTCTTAAATTTTCTCCAGTATGTATCATTTTATATCTGCTCAAAAGTTGTTTACCAGAGTTCTCAAGCTGAGTAATTATTGTTTCATGAGAATCAGTCACAAGACTTCTTAGTTCCACACTCTTCAGTTCCTTGGCCTACTTGGGTTATGAGAACAGATTTAAAAGGCAGAGAGTAGGAATAAATAGACAGTTCTCATGATGTTCAGTTGAACTTTATTGATTTAGTCTATTGACCATATCAAGTATAAAGGGAATAAGATAAAATAAAATAAATGCCATTATAAACATACAAGTAAGAATTAATAAAAATATAAATATAACTAAAATTATAATACAAGTTCATGTCAAGCCATCACCCCTGCAGTCAACACCAATCTGCTCTAAATAATCTGCATCTATTAATGGTCCCTGTTAGGGCACCATTTGCTCCAGTATGTACCCTTAGGCAGGAGTTTGAATATAATGCCTTGATTAATAGAAGGAGTCTGGGTTACATGTTCATGTCCGTTAGTTTCTTCCAAAGGAGGTCCCTATTTATTGAGTCAAATGCTGACCTAAGATCGATGAAAGTAGTATACAGTTGATTCCCATT
Source organism: Python bivittatus (assembly GCF_059951505.1). NCBI lineage: Eukaryota > Metazoa > Chordata > Lepidosauria > Squamata > Pythonidae > Python > Python bivittatus. The sequence continues at coordinate 32,439,468 of NW_028277112.1, read as the reverse complement.
AGCTGAATATTTGTCTATTAGGTGACATAGAGTAAAACAGTTGTCAATGGTTGAGCATCCAGGTCTAAAACCAGATTGCTCTTCAGGTAGCAGGTCTTTTTCATTCACCCAATCCTCAATCTTATATAGGAGATATTTAGCATACAATCTGGCTACTATGTCTATTAAACTAATTGGTTGGTAATTTGAAGGGTGACCCTTGTCCCCCTTTTTATAGATGGGGATCACAATAGAAAGCTCCCAACCATGGAATTTGGCAGGAGTTATTTATGTGGGTGAATAAGCCTGCAAGTAGGGGTGGTTCTCATGATGAAAAGAAGTAAATAGTAAATAGTGAGATTCCCCAAGGAAATGTTTTCTCACTAGTGCTTTTCTTTTTTAAAGCTTGTTTATAAGCAATTTGAAGTCAGGAATGAGTAATGATTTGCTGTCATCAAATTATATAGGATGACTGAATCAAAAAGAGGTAGTGAAGACTTAAAAAAAGAAGAAAAAGGAAAACAACTTTCCAACTTGGGTAAATGAACATTAAAATGCCAAATACAGGATGAAGTGACCCATCTATAGGCACTTTACACTAGAAATCTGTTCCATATGCAGGAGAAATAGATTGGCCTATATTAGCTTTCAAGGAAAAATGTAAATGTGAGATTTTATCACTGTAGCCAGAAAACAAACTTGAAATTGAAGCTGCTTATCTTATAGGTTTCTTTTTCCTTTTAGCTCAAAGCCTATTCCCATTCTTTTGATATTCTTGAGCTATATTGTACTGTATTGTATTTTCCATTTGTCACAGCAAGGGGGGAATCCTTGAAGTGAAAGCAAAGAAAACAAATAATTTTTTTCAGATCTTTTTCCATATCTTCAGAAAAATTATTTAATAAAGTACACATGAAAATATGTTATGACCCAGATGCTGCTGAGTTTACTGTCACGAGATCATATGTGAAATGTTTTATTTATTTTTTTGAGGGGGATAGGTCAACCTGGCTTGAGTGGATGGAGGAGTTCAGAAGCTACAATTGGTCCAGAAGGAGTGGTGTGGATAACTATGTGTATTCCTCTATCCTCCCACATGACACCACTACTCTGTGAGCTGCACTGGTTTCCTATAGGTTTCCAGGTGCAATTCAAGATGCTGGCTATCTCCAATAAAGCTGTACATGTCACAGGACCTGGTAACTTGCAGGACCCCTTTTCTCAATGCTATGCGCCCATCACCTGCTCTGGCAGTCCCTTCTCTGAAACAATGTCATCTTTTGGGACTTAGGAGATATGCCTTTTCTCTGGAATGATCTCCCCAATCCCAACAAAGAACTGGTGTCAGCCCTATGAAGTAGATCAGACCAAGAAACAAATACCAGAAGTACCTAAAACTAATTTTATTAAGATTGGCTATAGTAACAGAAATACAAGTCTGAATATGTTTGTTCTCCTCCTCTTCTTTTATCTATATGTGAATTTGGGGGATGTCTGTCTCAGACATTTTTATACCACTTCCCCCTTGCTTAAGCTTCTGCAATGCTTATCTACTCATTGGCTTGGTAATGGATTTCCCCTCTCTCTGTCACGGCCATCCTCATTACTCTCTAAAGCTGGCCCCAACCCTGCAGGTCTTTAGAAAGGCAGTGAAAACCCTGCTGTTTTCTCATTTAGGTCAGAATTATCAGTGTTTCCATCAGGAAGAGTGTACTACCTTTGAATCTCTGATCACTGCCTATCTGTTATATTTGTTTTTAGTTGTTATTGGTTATTGGTTATTTTTCTTCATCAGGTTATTGTACACTGGCCAGAATTGCATTGCTCAAATTGGGTGGCCATATAAATGTTTTAAATAAATACATTCACATATAAGGGCCCAAATAATAATAAGGGAGGGGGTGTTAGCTGGGAATCGGCATAAACCAATCTGAATGTAAACTCATTTTAGGCCACAGTTCCATGAATGCTAAGTACACCTTAGCTGTTTAGTCATAAAAACAATGCTTTAAAGAAAAGACATGATAATTTTTAAATGAAAATGAGGAGGCTAGGAATTGAGAATGAGATCTATTGTTTTTGCTCCTGATCACCATATTGTAATATTTTATGCCTAGAAGAATCAAAACATATCACCTTTTGTTGAATAGAAAAAGTTCCCATTTGTGCAGAGCACAGCATGTTTAGAACAGCAGAGGCTCACGATCCACACCAGTATATTTCTGCAGCATTTATTTAGTCACAACTCAAAATATTGGAGTGGAATTGTAAATATTCCATGATAAAGAAAGAATTCAAACATCTGCAGGAATGTTGCTACATTTCTCCCCAGGTCTAGATTAGTAACCTGATCGACTATATTAGTTGATAAGAATTAGCTGAGGTTAGCCTCACAAATGATAAATTTAAGGTGGTGTATGATATTCAATGTTTTGTGAGAAGTGAAGATTGGCACGTTTAATAGAAAGATGCATTCATGCAATAAATGAAGATGTTAGGAAAACCCAGCTTACGGTGAAGTTATTATTCACCTGAGTGGTTTCCTCATCTCACATCAATGCAGACACCCTCAGACTGAACAGCGTATTAAATATTGTAGATAAAATACATATATAAGATTTCACAAAATGTCTACGAACATCCTATTCACTTCCTTTTGCTTTCTAAAAGGCCTCCTCACTTGCCTAACAAAGTAGAAGAACCTGGCCAGGCATACCAAAAGGTTACTGGATTTATTACATTGGAAGTGCCATCTGGAGCATTGAGAACATGTTCTCACAGATGCGCAGATACTGCCTAATGCTATGTTTTAAAATGAGAAGTGTTTATCTTCCAAATGGCATTTAATGATCTTAACTCCAGAGCAGATAGCAATAATTCAGAGGATTTATCTGGATATCCTGACCAACTTTTTCTTTTTCTAAGACTGATATGTATTGCTTGTGCTCTTATAGTCCTAAATGTTGACAGTCATCCATGTATTCCAATTAGAAATGACATTTACATAAATACTGGTTAATATTATCCTCTCCCATAGATTTAATGGTAGTGCATAATGACAGGCAGGATTTATTGTAGAACATGTTCTTACTCTTGCTACCACATTGCTAAAAGAAGTCTCTGGATGTTACAAGTTTAGCTGCATCACACAGTCCACAAGAATTTAATCAGGCATTCAGTGTAACAGCACTTTGGAGTATGTTGTAAATTTTTTAGTAAGCTGATTTTCCGAAACAAAACATTTTCCTAGCCTGAGAGGCAGACTATCCAATATGAAAAGAATTGTGTTGAAGCAGTGTGGAAATGCACAGTAAAATGCATTAATTGAGGTCCCAGAAGAATGTGGTCAAATGGATAAATAAGAAGCATCTGAATTGTTGATATAAATACTTACATATACAGCAAGCATGAATGGTTACAATAAACCCCAAAGTCTGGCTAGATAACATTTTTATTGTTGGTTGCACAGTCAGTCAGATGTTTAGACTGGATTTGGCATTTTTATCCACCTATCAAGTCCTTCCCAAGGACCTGGGATGTTGTTGTTTGATGGCGTTAAAGGTATCATTGCAGGATGTAAACTGTTCTGAGTAAAGCTGCCTTTTGCAATTCACTGATGGTGGTTTTGTCAGTAGTTTTCATTGTTTTGAGATTGCACCTAAGGCACCTATTACTACTGATACTATCTTTGCTTTCTTTTGCCACAGTGGTTGTATTTCTTTTTGTTGTCTTTATATTTTGTGATTTTCTCCAGTTCTTCCTCTTCTATTCTGCTGTCTCCAGGTATTGTAATGACCACTTTCCAGACTTTTTTGTCTCTTTTATCAACAATTGTTAAATATGGGGTGTTGTGTGGCAGATGCCTGTCTGTTTGAATTCTAAAGTCCCAGAGCACTTTAGCTTCTTCATTTTCTATGACTTTCTCTGTTTTGTGGTCCCACCAGTTCTTGCTTGCAGACAAATGGTATTTCTTGCAGTTATACCAATGCTCCATTGTTGCTACTTTGTCATGCCGTTGTTTGTAGTCAGTCTATGCGATCTTCTTGCTGCAGCTAACGAGGTTTTCAGCTTCTTTGCAGAGGTGGCATTTGCTGTCTGTTGCTGTCTTCTCAATTCTGGCTTTGTATGCATTTGTTCTTCTTATTTTAAAAGGCGAACCCTTGTTGTTTGTATATTATGGTAAAACTGCCTTGTAATAAGAAAATGTTTTCTGTGTCTGCTGTCAGTGGCTTTCAGCAATTCTTCACTTTCAGTGAACATCTTTATTTAAAAGAGCAACAATGTTTTGTTAATTATCTCCTAGATGTTTTGAAGTGATCTAATAAATGATGAGGAAAAGAAGTCTTTGTGCATAGTTGATAAATCTGTTTTGGGTTCATATCAAATTAGGGAAAGGCTCAATAAATCTTCTAATAGGTAGGGAGTTGGGAAAATGTAACCTATGTGAGGCAAATGTAATATAAAATCAGGTCATGAAATTGAAGCAGATCACAGTTTCACACAACTTCATAGCCCTGTTTAGGTGTTCAGCTTACCATGTTTCAGGGTTTTGAGGTAGACCAGCCTTGGAAATCAAAGTTATGAATATTAAAGCTATTTTTATTATAGGGTTACAGTAACAGAATATTTCAGCCTTGAATGTACATCCCCCCCTCCCTGCCTATGTCCTAAAGAGAAGTAGGGAGGGTCATGTCTGAGACATTTTCTCCAATTGCATTCCTGCTTTGGACTCAGATTTCTCTTATCTGACTATTGTCTTGGCTGCAGTTCTTCCTCCTCTTCCTCAAGGTTATTCTCCCAGTGCATTATACCGTGTCAGCTGCATTGGAATACTCTATTCATTAACATCACACCCACCATGTCATACCAGAATAGGCACTTGCATATAGAGAGCAGATGTCTAGACTGAGAATTTGGCATGTACAACACAAATGCCAACATAAGTAGGATGCTCAACTGTGGGGGTTATCGTCATTCACATGGTGATTTGAACTCTAATTTATAATGCCTAAATTGACTAATATATGGAAAGGGATTCTAAGTATGGTAGATAGGATAACGTTTCATAGTTTTCTACTTCTTTTCCAAATAATTCTGAATTACTTTGGCTGAACTCTTCAGCTTCAAGAAGCATTTCTTGTCTCACCAAGCACCTCTAAGGCACCAGCTAGGAATGAAGGTTAATTTGGTTATTCTTGCATTCTCAATTTTCGTGTTTCATTTGTCTGGTTCATATATGTTTTCTTTCTGAATATAATTATACATTCAGAGCATATTTTGGATTCTTTGTACTGAGAAACAGTATATAAATATTTTATTACATACATTAATTAATTACATTAATTATACCTGTTATGCATGATTTTGCAAGTATTTCACTAATATACTGTTTGCACATTTCATGTATGTTTTACTCCTAATATGTATATGTTGGTATGAAGAATTTGGAAATCTCTGTATTTTGAATCAAAACTGCATTTCAGCTCATATATGGTTGGAAAATATGAAATTAGGTAACTTTCCATTAACATGTGAAACAATTATTGTTCTCTATATTCTAGCTGCTGTGATTGTTTCAAAGACACAGTCTAATTTTATACTTGGCTGAGAATCCCTAACCCTTTATGTTATTGTACCTTAACTTCTTTACTCAGGCAAATTGGGATCACTGTAAGAGACAAATAACACTTTTTCGTATTTTTCTCTCAAATCAAATATATTTCATGGTCAATATTGAAAAAAAAAATACAGCAGTTAAAAGACATTTGTAAACTGTTCTGTAGCTTAGTTCGTTGTTAATAATGAGGGAACTTGTGAATTAAATTGCAGTAAGAGTTGTTCTATCATCCTTGTGTGATAGAAGATGCACATAAAACCTTTTTGGCCACCTAGACTATGGTGAGAGAAGTGGTGTCAATAGAATAATATGGGAGTCTCTTTCTCTCCCTTGCTTTTGAGTTGAAAGCCTACTTAAAATCAGTGAAGGCAGCCCACAAAATTATTTCATTACTACCATGTATTTTTTGATAGATAGTAAAGCACTAAGTCCATTTCTAGAGTGAGTCAACCTGATGTAAAGTCTGCCTGCTTATCTAGCAAAATAACCTCTTCCCTCCAAGCAGTCTAGCAGTTTCAGAAATGTCAGGTGTAGAATTTGCTAATGAAGTTGATAGATGGTTTATTGGGTCATTTTTTCTGCCCTTTTTGAAAATATAGATAATTGGGACTAAATTCCATCCTTGAAATATCAGGATAAAAGAGTGAGGCTCAGATTTGTACGCATCAGTCAAAATGATTTAACATCAGCTTGGAAGGAATTAAGTCCCTCCTGGGATCTTTCTGGATTTTGGTCACTACCTACAGTAATTAGTTTGATACTTCTGAAACATTGACTGGTGGCCAGCCAGGCAGCTGATCATCATCTCATTCCAACGTGGAGAAATGTAAAGTTTCTTCTTCATAAAGCTTTCAGAAATGTTCCTCTCTCCCAGATTTTTGCTGGGATATGGCAATCCAAGCAGTGCTGTAAGTGTCCAAAATCTTACCAGATATTTGTTGCTGCTGCTGCTACTTTCAGCAACTTGTACAACATTCTTTCTTTTTAATTGCTAAAAAAAGATGTATTAGCACTT